>NC_140595.1:676727075-676923776 GCF_964204655.1 Triturus cristatus | reverse complement strand
AGTGACCCACACATCCACAGACATCTTTTCAACTTGTGAAGCTGAGTGCCACTGCTAATTTACAGCTTCAAGATGGCCCCGAAAAAAGTGCTAAAACTGCTACCAAGAAAGTGGCTAGTTAGAAGAAGAAGGAGCTTACCACCACCACCACCACTGATATGTTGCCCAGATCATTTTGGAAAACAAAAAACTGTGCCTGCTGCACCTGCTTCTGGAGACCAAGCTGGGAGCAGCACCCCCAAATCAGTGGCCCCACCCCAATCTAGGCCCAAATCCATGCCTGTCACAGAGGCAGCCAGTCTATCGTGGCAACGCCATCAGCCGACGAGCAGTGAAGCTGAAATTGACTTATCTCTATTGCAAAGTAGTACCCAATTGTTGCAGGAAACTCAGAGAAGTGGACAACAACAACAGCCACAACCACTAATAGTAGTTTCTCCGAAGTAGGAGCAGTTCAAGAGATTGAGATTCATGCTGAGGAAGTAGAGCAATCTGCTCCAGAAGATCCATTGTCTTCCAGATCTCCAGCTAGAAAATGGAGGGTTAGTGGTGTATCATCTTCTTCTTCAAGGCCCCCTTCTGATGATCTAGCAACCACTTAAGTCCCACCTCACTCTGAGAGTGAGACACACCACGAGAGGGAAAAAGAAGGTTCCAGAAAGCCTTAGAGTTATAGAGGAAGCTGTAGAAGAGTAGGATGACAATGAGCCAGTCATGACTGGTGCGTCGCCAGATGTTGAGCCTTCTTCTCTCCAAGCTAAGATCATCAGTGAGGCTATGATTCCTGGAAATGCCAGAAGAGGATGTAACTACAGCTCTCCACTCTCCAACTACCCTCGTAGTGCTACCTTCGATTCACGAACTTCCGGAGCTACCCCTGCTCATTCCAGCTGTCCTGGGTGGAGGACTGGGCGGACAAGGAGAGACTTCCCATGATACAGGAAACTCAGACTTCAGTCACGATAATGATGCAGAGTCCGATGCAGAGTCCGATGAAGAATCCGAATTGTCTCTCATTTCTCCGGCCAATGCTATAAGAAAATCCTCACGGAAAAAGGGGAGGTTCAAGGCCAAAAACAAGCTAAAAGTAGGCAAGCCCTCAGCTACTCAGAAAGCTGCCACTACTTCTTTACCCGTACAAGCCAAACCCATAGCTGAAAATAGTCCTCTTCGTAAATGGATACAAGCCAATGGAAATGTAAGGAAGATGGCTCTACGCTTGTCCGGTGCTAACTCTTTACTGGGAGACCAAACAAAGGAAACACCTTTGGCTCAATTTCTAGTGCCAACGGACATATCAGCACTCTCCTCTCCTACTCCTGCTCCTGTTCCTGCCCCTGCACTCATCAACCCCTGTATACCTGTCTCTAGCTCTCTAAACGACTCAAGCAGCCTGACTACTACAGATACTCAGGAGAAAAGCTTAATATTTAATACTATAACTTCCAAGCAAACTATTCTGCCTCTTACTGTTCCAGAGCTTCCTCCTTCCGATCATATAAACCTCTCGCTCTCTTCTGATCTTGACTCTGATAGATCAGGAAAACATAGCTCTCCCCTCAATATCATTTTGCAGACTCTCTCTGCTCAACATAAAGAAACACAATTACAGTTTTTCCAACTCAGAGAGGATAATGCTAAGATACAGCATTCCATTCAGGACTTAAATAAAAAGGTGGGAGGGGTTGTTCAGGACATTGAATCTCTACAGCAAAGGGTCTCAAATGTGGAGGAGACAACTGCTGTAATCAGAGTGTGGTTAATCAATATCAGGAACAGATTGGCAAGCTACAAGACAAGGTTGAAGATATGGAAAACAGACAAAGACGCCTCAACCTAAGACTTTTTGGTATACCCGAAGGATCGGAAGGGGCTGACCCTAGGGCATATATGGTATCACTCTTTCAGAAAGCTTTCCCGGAACTCTCAGATTGGGATTGGGACTCTCAGCTTCAGAGAGTTCATAGACTCCCCTCTTTCACAGTTAATAAGGCGAATAGATTTCCTCGCCCTTTTCTGATATATTTTGGGAATTTCCTCCTCAGGCAGGCTGTTTCACTCAAAGCTAGGCCCAACTCACCTGTCACGATTGATTCTATTACCTTCTTCGTAAGATCAGATCTTAGCAAAACTACCATGGATAGACGCTGGAGGCTACGCCAGCTCATCGATCCATTTAAGGCTTTGGGTGGCCAGGCCTTCTTGCAGGAGCCTGCTCGCCTAAAAGTCATCCACGGTGGGCGGACATATGCATTTACAGACGAAAAAGAGGCAGAACAGGTTCTAACGAAATTAACACCTTAACACCTAAGAGCTGAGAATTATACTACAATCTTTCAATATATAATCAGGGGGTAAATTTAAAATTAAAAAAAAAAAAAAAAGGGGGATAGGAGCACGTGCACATTGATACACTCACACAACTATAGTATACTAATTGTAATTAAACTGTTTCAAAAGTAAGATCCAATTTTTGTTTAGTAGGTTGACTTCCTCTGCTGCTTCTCTCTTGCGCTGCCCAGCCACCGGCAGCTGGGTATAAGAGGTTTTCCTCCTCTTTGGGGTAGGGGTTCTCACTTGAACCTCCAAGGGTGGTTCTTTTGGGGTGGGTTTGGGGGGGATAAAAATGTTAAAATGATCAGGCTGGAGGGGAAGGTTATTTGTTATTATAATTTGTTTTTGTTGTTGCAATGCAGTATGAAAAATCATAATCAAAAACAGGCAAAGCGTTTTGACAGATTGAAATGACACACAGAATCAGATGTTTGGTTTGGAATGTATCGGGACTCAATGGCAGGAATAAGAGACGGCTTGTCTCCGAGGAGCTTAATCTGTATAAACCACAGATCGCTTTGCTCACTGAAACACATATCATCTATTCTGACCGTAAGCTTTTGGGGCAGTTAGGATACGACGTGCTTGTATGTTCAGAATGTAGTATACCAACTAGAGGTGTCGTTATTTTGGCACAGAAAAGATTAAATATAGAATTGACTAAAACAAAGGTTGATAAAGCTGGCCGTTGGGCTACGGCTCAAGTGCTCTGGGATGACAATATTTTTACTTTTTGTGTATTTTATGGGCCGAATATTGATGACCCGTCTATTATAGACAGGTTAAATATTGAACTATTGGACAGCAGTGGGGAACTTATTATAATGGGGGACTTCAACCTTATTATGGATTATAATATCGATACTACTCGACAACGAGCATTTCAGAGGATGCGTCGCTCACGAGCTGCACTTATCGAACTTGGACGTATCCATAACCTAAAAGATGTCTGGCGAACAATATATCCCTCTACTGCCGGCTTTACATACTACTCTGCCCCCCACCAACTTTGCTCAAGAATTGACATGGTTTGGGCATCAGATAATATTATAAAGAATAGCTTTATCGAGCTGTGCCCAAGAGTCGCCTCGGATCATAATCCAATAGTGATATCATTTAGCCTGCCACGGATCAACCGGAAACTTAGGGCATTTACATTTCCCAGACATCTACTATCTAATACTGATTATATAACCCAACTCAAAGCACACTTACGTGAATTTATTGCTATAAATATTAATTCTGCTTCTCTAAGTATAGTTTGGGATACGGTTAAAGCCAGTATCCGTGGGTTCACACAACAGTTTGTTTTCAATCAAAACTCCTTATATAGACGTGGCTGGGCGGTTTTGAGTAACACCATATCTATGCTTGAAAACCAGCTGTCACAGGCTCTGATACAGGATGTGCCAAACTTATCTGACATATGTCAAAAGCTAGCCTCATCTAAGCTCAATATTAAAACTAGACTTATGGAGAAAAATCTAAATAGTTTACAAAAATTCCATATATCTCAATATGAGAATGGGGATAAGGTTGGCAAAATTTTAGCATACAAAATTGCCGATGTAAAATCTAAAACCTTTATAAAAGAAATTAAGGGCCCAAACAATTTGGTCTACACCCAACCTGATCAGATTCTCCAGCAATTCGTTGCATTTTATAGTGCACTATATACTCCAGAGGAGCAACCTGAGCTGAATAAGATACAAGAATACTTAGACACTTACATAACTAAAGGAAACCAGATTGAAAACAAGGATTTGCTCTCTGAAAATATTACTGAGCAAGAGATCAGAAAAGCAATTGCTTCACTACCCTCAGGAAAAGCTGCTGGAGAGGATACAATCCCACTAGATATTTACCAAAAATGCTCGGAGGAAATTCTGCCACTACTTACTGATGTGATTAGTAATGTTGGGATAAATGGGGAGGCTCCTAAATCCTGGAATACAACCAGGATGGTCTTTTTTCGAAAAAAGGGTAAACCGGCGGATCAATGTGGGTCCTATCGACCCATCTCACTCATCAATACAGATGCCAAAATTTTTGCCAAGGTACTTGCTTCCCGACTAGCTCCACTTATTCCTCATTTGGTGTCCCCTCACCAACATGGTTTTGTTATGGGAAGAGATACTACTGCCCATATTAATATGGCCATTACCGCATTCGATGTTGCCAGGTTTGGACCCACCCCACTCGGTATGATTCTCTTGGACGCTGAAAAAGCCTTTGACCGAGTGGGGTGGGAATTTCTCTGGGCAACAATGATCACTATGGGATTCCATGGTCGATTTCTTAAATGGCTTCAGGCTTTATATGACCGTCCTTCAGCTACGCTCTGCTATGATGGGCTAACCTCGTCCAGCTTCTTAATCTCTCGCGGTACTCGGCAAGGGTGTCCATTATCACCCTTGCTCTTTGCGCTATCGCTCGAACCTTTTCTCGTGGCACTACAAGCAAATCCTAATATTACTCCTTTTATACATGGTCAGAAACAACTAAAAATAACGGCGTATGCCGATGATATTGCGGTCTATTCAACCAATATACCGTCAGCTATACTGGGAATTACTGAGGAGGCTAACAAATTCGGGTTAGTCTCCGGCTATAAACTCAACTCACATAAAACACAAGTTATTCTTAACTTTAAACCATCGACTCAAATAGTAGGGACTTGCAAAACAGCCACTTACCTCGGTATTAAAATCTCTTCAGATACTAATGAGATAATCAAACTTAATTATGAGACTCTTCTTAAAGAAACCGCTACAACTCTAAAAAAATGGCACAAGGTCCCCTTAAGCATGGTTGGTAGGATCAACTTAATCAAAATGAACATACTACCTAAATTTTTATATTTATTTAGGTCCATACCTCTTCTTGTCAGTAACGCATACTTTAAACGGCTTGATGGGATCTTTAGCAGTTACATCTGGGGATACAAGAAGGCCCGCAGGTCAATTAATCTTCTTAAACTACCTCTTAACCAAGGTGGCTTGACCTTCCCCGACTTTAGAGTATATTATTTTTCCGCTTTTTTGAGCCGTCTCCGTGGCCTGTTTATTCGCAACATACAAACGCTATATTGTTATCAATTCGCCCTCGGCGAGGACTCCAATATGTTTCTAGCCAAAACTACTGACCCAAACTATTTTAAACGGGTAAAATTTAAGACGATTAGAGACACTGTTAAAATTTGGCAACTTATTTTAGCCAAATGCAATACGTCTTTGTTCCATCCTCAATCGTCTCTATGGGCTAACCCCGGTCTTCCGGACATATTTCATGATGGTATATTTCACAAGTGGAAAGTTGCCGGAATTGAAACACTTGGAGATCTCTATGGTAATGATGGACTATTGGCCTTCGAGACACTAAGAGTAATCTTCAAATTACCTTCAGCTGCACAGTTTAAATACATTCAGATACATGATTACTTAATACGCAAAATAAAGCTACTTAAAATCGAAGATTCAGATATATGGAATTGCTTCTACACTGCTAAGGTTAGATCACTCATTAGTTTAGGCTATAAAGTATTTACATCGTTCAAATCGGACGACTGCGGGAATATCGCGGACAAATGGAGCTCCCGTTTGGGGTTGAATATCTCAGCTAACCAGATATCATCTTCACTAATTAGTTTTAATCGCTCGGTCCAGTCTTCCAGCTTACGTTTACAACAGTATAAAACGATATTTCAGTTATATTACACTCCGGAAAAAATCTCAAAATGGTCTAGTAATAGTTCCAGTAGCGAACGGACAAGGTGCCCCAAATGCGACCTGTTAGCTGCTAATCTCGAACACATGATGTTCACGTGTCCCCGACTTACTGAATTTTGGTCTAAAGTTAGCCAGGGTATCACGCAGATTTTGACACAACCAATTATAATAAGCTTGGCTAATGTTTTGCTTGGCATCCCCCTGCTGAATCATTCATCTCTAGCCTCACAAACTGATCTTATTAATATTTTGATTGGTTGTGCCAGACTTACTATCGCTAGGACTTGGATCTCTTGCAACCCTCCACACGTGATGGAGTGCTGGCTTCTTGTCAAAGAAATCCACACCATGGAAACTTCTCTAGCTAAGATCAGAGGTCACAAATTTCTTCAAAAAACTAATAGAATCTGGGGCGCTACAACTCTAAGTAAAGACTGATGTACACATAAAAACCTTTCCTTTTTTTTTTCAAAAAAAAAACAAAACAAAAAGGAAAAAAAAAAAGACAATGAGCCAGTCATCATGGATGTTAGCCTAGCCCCAGTTGAGACCGACGGTACCCCATCGCAACTTCCCGGAGGAGATGTGGCAGGGACACTACAGATCCAACCCCCGCCAGCTGCCATATTTGCAAAGTCACAGGAGCGACCTACATCCGCAACTACCACAGTAGAAGTAGGTACCGCAGAGAGTCAAATGTCAAAATGCCCACCTACTGCCAGTTCATCCGACATTGGCAGTGGCACCAGTGTAAGAAAGTTGAGCTCCCCAGTTTGGGACTTCTTTTCGATTAGCCAGAAGGAGGCGAACTTTGCCTGAGCGCTGAAACCGGTCCCAGGATGCTTATTTCCAGTCCAGAGAAGACCTGGCTTGGCAGTTCGGGCTGGACTGTTCCCACGAGGATCAGGGTAATGACTGATTTGTATATGACTGGGTCTGAACTGGAGAGGTGAAGTGAGCTAAAGAATGATGATGGATTCACCCCAGATCTCTGACTGGGGGTGAGTGTCTTAAAATGTCCAACGCTCCATTCATCATCTCCTCGTGTTTGATTTATGACTGCTCTGGGGACAACAAACTAACTGTACTAGGGCACACAGTCCCAGCCTGCACCCAGTGCACATATTTAAGTGGGGTGCAGAACAGAGCAGTGCACTCTATATGTAATAATGGCCCAGGTCTTCACTGATAAGCAACAATGAAAGCAAAACCTTGTAAGCATCATTGGGGAAAAGGTTATGTCATGCTATCTAATGTTTAGTAGCATTTGGTGATAAAAAATAATCTCCTCATGCTATCAGTAGTCAAGATGAATTGAGTCCAACTGTTTCTTGAATTTTCAGCACTTTGCTACTGGCTTGCAATGTTTGCCTGTTTACAAACTCTATTGGCATATTTTGGTAATCAGGGGCTAAGCAATTTAGGCAAAAGCTTGATAACAACTTTCAAAGAGCAGAAGTGTCTAAAAAATAGCCAGGAATTCCTTCAACACCTTACAAATGATATCACCCACCTTAACATTGGTATGTGAGAGGGATTCTCTCCTTAGCTCCCCATGGAAGAGTTTTGTTAAGTGAGTGAATAAATGTAATTTTTCATGATGTTCTCTTTTCCATTGATATTTTTGGATAACTTGGTGAACATGGATAGAGATTTCACATGAATTCTAACATCAGCAGTATGGGAGCAGCAAGTTTTGAGGATGAAAATTAAGGAATAAATCGGTGGTGGCAAAAACCGCAACTCCTAGAGTTTCTAGCTTTCAACAATGCATGCTGCCTGCTCTTTCTCAATTCCTTTAGATGCCTGTATTTCCCATGTGTCCGAGATTATTATGTATCCATGACTGCTGACTGATAATGGCCCAAAATACTCAGGCAATGTTGCAGGAGAATTTACTTCTAATTCTTCTCCAAATCACTCTTGGCATGGTCATGGTTTAAGGCCCTTTCAGCCGAGTATGATCCGTCCATCCAGCCATATGATGCACAGTGTTCTTTGGAGAAGTCTGGGAAAATGGAAATGCATGGCTCTTGCAGTTGGTCACAAATTATATTTCCTGCTGCATAGATGTTAAGAAATTGAGTCCCCATTGTTGGTTGACACGGACTTTTTCCACCGCTGTACCGAGACTCCGATGAGCTCGGTATCGAACACGGACAGCCATTGCAGCTGCCGCCCGGGCTCTCAATCAGACACGCTCCAATCTGACACGCTTAGAACGATTGTTCCCTTGAGTCCATCCCCATGCTCAGCGATCGCCGCTGCTAACTCCCGCAATCCACGCGGACGTTCCCGCCTGACTTTCAGATTGGAACTCCCTTCAAGGGCCCATCAGTACCTCCTAGGAGCCATCGACCGCTCCCTGCATTTCCGCCTTGACGCGATAATGACTATATGCATTCGCCGAATCTAGGCTTTGCATTTATACCAGGCAATTGTTTGTAAACTCTATAGTCCTGATGATGATCCCACTATACCAGGAGCTAGGAATCGAAACGTCACGTCGACTTTCTGTAACAGTACCACATTGTATCCACTGTGAAAATGTATTGTGGATGCTGTTGGCCAGAGCTTACTTAAGTTGATTATTGTATTGTAAGCCCCCATGGTTGCTCCAAAAGCCTCTTGCCTGTTATTTCCTTCTATTTCTTTCTATTTTGATCTTACTCTTTTCCCTCTGTTGAAAACTTGGTACAGGATTGTGCCCTTGTTTCATCAGTCTTTACTATCCTAATTTATAATTTTGTGAAATTCAAGATTAAATGCTCCTTTGTTCGGCTGGACACAGGAGGAACACACATAGGTCTCATTGAAGTCTATGCTGAAATAGTCACCCTAATCAAGATTACGCTAGGGACCATTGTTCTCAAAAATAATAAATTAAATTCTTTAGTTTCAATTTGATATTTTCCAGTTATTCTGGACAAGGCAATAGGCAAGAATCATACAAATATATTGCCCTACATTTTGCTTTTCTGGGTGTCCACCGACCACAGGCCCACATACCGAAACCATCTTGTATGGACATTTTTTATTTTTTATTTTTTCCCTACTAAATCATACTAGGAAAGGTTACCATTTATGAACTTTTCTGTCCTCTCCCATATTCGCACAGACAAACTCGGATAGTTGTTTGAAGCAGTGTAAGAAAATTGAAATGTTTAGATATTTAGGGTTGGCCACCAAATCTGGGTTCAATTACAATCCTGTTTGGGACTGTAACCTTGTACTAAGACTTCAAGTCTTGTGGAAGAGAGATACAATACATCAGCAGCCATCCCTACACAATTTGAACACAAGGATCCTACTGGTATTCTCCCTATGACAGGGCAGGGTTTATACATTTTACTGAACACCTGGATTGATTAGTACTACTCCCACATAATCAACATGGTGACAGCCACACAAGGTCGCACACCTTCCCCACAAAAGAGCTCCTCTGAAGTCCACCATGTAAAATGTGGTTTTGGTGATGAGCAAACCATACGAGGAAGCATGCTAATACGAGTGAGCGAGAGGTAGTGGTCACTTTTAAAGCATCTGTTCATTATATGAGCCCAGATAGGTGGGCACGATTAGACATGACAGTTGATATAATTGTGTGTGTGTATATACTGTATGTCGAGGGGGTTATATAAAAGCCGTAACAATTACAATTCTTCACTTTTACTCTAAAACATAGGAAATAAAGTGATTTTTGGGTGCAATCAATCCCATACCCAAATAGTGCAGCCATCTAGCATGGGACTTTTCCATGATTTCTTCTTCTCCAAATCACGTTTGACCAGGTCTCGGTTTGGAGCTTTTCTCGATGTGTATAATAGTTCTACCCACACTTTTGGGGTGCCATTTTTATCAGAAGAAGAAAGATGTAGGCAATTCGCTATGATTGAGTGATTTTTTAAATATATTTTTCTACCTATTGAAGAGAAGATTTACAAACACACTTTTTGCAAAATCCCCCTTACATCTATATGTATTTATTAGTATTTACATAACAAAGGGGATCAGGGAAGGGTGTTTGGAGAAGAGAGAGGATCGTGTTTCCTTTTCCTTTTTCAATTTCACATATTGGATACAGGGGGATTAAGTTATTGGCTTAGATTAAGAACATTTTCAACTAGGTGCAGATACTGGGATTCAAACCCATATCCCCAGGTTCTGAAACCAGCATCTTAGTCAAGAGACTATATAGCCTTCCTGATTGCGTGCCATTATGGCCGCTGATTATGCCTGTCTTTATTACTGCCAGTCAACACCCTGCTAAATCAGCCACAGGGTTAATATTCACATCCTGATGATGACATAGCAATGCAGGACGGAAGAATGGGTGGGGACCGGGTGGGTTTACCAGTTTACATAATCAGTGTATTTTTACAATCCCCAGTACATCATAATAAAAGACCTGGATTTGGTCTGGATACAGGGCCTAAGCGAAATTTAAATAATGCTGGGTAATTTAAAGTAATTTGGGGAATTACACTTGTAATGCAAAATTTCCAAAGGTACGCCATTATGCTATTTCATGTAATTATGCATCGTTCAGTGAATTTTTTTGCCATGAGCGTGCAATAGTAACAGAACCGTCCAGAAAGCAAGTGGCTTGTTTTTCAGCTTATTATTAACGTGAAATGGGTCTTCGTTTAAAAAATCGATGCAATGATGCATTTCATGTTGAACTGTAGCACAAAATTATGCATTGGCATTTTGTGTAATTACACGTAACCCCACTTGACAACACCCCCCGTTTCTCGTAATTATTTGCCCGCACATTAGGGGTGGGCGTAATTTGCGAAATTCACTTTTGCAAATTATCGCGAAAATGTTAAAAATCTCCGCAAACTCGCGGAAATGTCACGAAGATGCCGAAGTTTTTTTCCCGCCCGTTCGCGGTATTTTCTGCGTGGTCGCGGCTCTCCAACTTACCCATGCGGTTGCTCACGGGTGCGGCCATCTGGTTTTCACTTGTCTCGCGGTGCATGATCGCGAGAAGAAAGGCGTGATCGCGCAACGAATGACGTAGTTGCGGGCGTGAACTGTCGCGAGACAGCGCAAATGGCTACCAACAATTCAACATCTTGTGGAGAACGTGACCGGATCGGGAAAACTTGTCGGCGAACGCGGGGATTCAGGTAAGGCGATCGCGCGCACGCGAGAATGTATTATTTTACAGCACGAGCAAGCAAAAAATGTCCGATAAAATGCGGATTGCGGAAATTTTGACATTTTTGCGCTCTCCGCAAAACGCGAAAATGTCAAATTATCGCAATTTCCGCGAGCGGAACGGATTTTTAGCCCAGGCCTACCGCACATTGCGCGAATTTCGAACATCCCACTGACACGCTTTGTGGAGAAATGTTATGGAGGCTTCTCTCATGTCAAAACATGACTTGACCCTCGGGGAAGCTTTTCGCCAGTCAGGGGTTAATTTAACAAGCGACTGTGAATGAAGTGATTTATAATGTGTTTACTACAGCTGAACAAAATATTATATATCACAATGTCCTCTGGAAGGCTGTTTGACGTCAATGTTCTAAGCAAATAAAAAGAAAGTGACATGATGGCATTTGTAAACCTTTGTTTGCAAAACTGAATTCCACTGCAAATCTCATCCAATTTGCAAACTTTAAACGGAAGTGTTGATATTAATATTAAACCAAATTGCAATACAAAATATTTGTGAAAGTCGCTGAAATATCACAGAGGAAAGCAGATCGGTGGTGATTACAAAAAGTAGCCGAGATTAATCCTCGGATCCACCGAGGTTGTCCTACACTACATGTTGTCTTGGCATTTTACAGCAGCGTGCAAAGGTTAAAATTCATGAAATGGCTGCAGTGGCATTCGAATAATTGAATAAATGCCATGTATCCAAATTAGCACCGAGCCCCGCTGGCACAAACAGATCATGATGAATATGTCACCTTGAATGACTTTGCCCCCTGCTGCACCTCTGGGGACTGCTCCGGAGCGGTGGTTGGTTTGCAAGTTGCAGCAGCCTGAATCCCAGTCATTTTTTATCCCTGGAAAGCTTTCCTCTGACCCATAAAGTGCACGCCGGAACGGAATACTAATTTTAATAGAATTCAGATAATATTGTTCCGCAGAAGATGCTGGGAGATGTGCAAACGGTTTGTGTGTATTCCCCTCTAAGAGATTTGTGCTAATTAAAGCAGGAAAGATTATCAGGCTTGGCGGAGCTGATAACATCCCTGCGCGCGCTAGAATGCGCGCTATTTATTAATCCATCGCGAGCCTGACAAAACATGTTTAATTGTGTCAGTCTCATATCCGGGTGTGCGCCGGCGAAGCTGCTTTTGGAGTTTTGATGCAACTCTAGGTGTCACGATGCAGAGACTGAGAGACTGCCCTGAAGGTGTGTGTAAGGAGGGGGTCCATAAATTACCGCACTGTGCCCTGAATTCTGATGCACTTCTAACTAGTTGAAACTGCGCAGATCTATGCAGAGCCCTGAACACTCTCTCCTGCAAGCTGAAAGGCATTTATGCTTTATTATGAATGCCAGGGCCAGCTTTACGGTAGGGCCACAGGTGCGGCCGCACTGGGCGCTGACCTCAGGGGGGTCTGTGTTTAGCAATAACTTATGATTGGAGAGATGAGGGGCACTTTTACCCGCTGGTAGTGGGGGGCGCCAAAAATGATTGTCACACTGGACGCCACCAGCTCTAAAGCCGGCCCTGATGAATGGAGGCTGAAAGGCAGCCAACTCTCTCGTGTTTATGCATTGAATACTTCTTGGGCCACGGTCATCTTTTGTGCATGCCTATTACTACTCCATGAACAAATGAATCAATCTTGCTGGATGATGTTATAAACGAGGCCAACACATGGCGGGCTGTTTTTCAAAGAACATTCCATACATCTCACACAGTCTCAGAATGGACCTTAAATACTCTTACAGGCTCATTGAGCCCCCTCCTTTCCACTCAACCAATCCTTATTTGAGTCGGAATAGCTGGGGTCGCCAGAGGTCGTAATTAAGACCCCCTGGGATCTCCCTTACGTCCCCTTGCAGTGTTCTTTTGACCCCAGGCCCAGTGGCGGCTCCTTCCCAAGGCTGAGGAGTGTCACCCCACTGCTGAACAGTGGAAAATAAAAACAAAATGACAATGAGAAGTCATTATCATTTTATTTTCCTTTGTGACTCCGATCAGTGCTGACGTGGCAGAGGGAGCATAAGTGGTTTGCAATCCCTTCCTCCATGCGCATGATGCTTCGACCAGCCCTCTAGAGCCGGCCAAACAGTCATGCGTAGTTGGCATGTTCTACATTGGGCTGTGTTGCACAGCCCTATGGAGAACATGTCCAACCTCCCCAGGCACTTCCTGAGTGTCCAAACTGGCCACTCAGACCAATCACAATGCGGCTCATGCAGCGTCGTGATTGGCAGGCAGTCGGAAGCCTGGGTGCTTCCGGTGCAGGCTGCAGGCAGCTGCCGGGAAGAAGACAAGAAGACGGAGGAGAGATGTGTGGCAGATGAGGCGGCAAAGCAGGAAGGTTTATTTATATTTCTTTTCATCCTGACCCTCCCCGCCACACCACCCCCGATCACAGGCAGGCACCACTGCCCAGGCCTCTGCAGCGACCAAGCAGCACCAAGAAAACATAAATCAATTTCCAGCATGCACCTCTCCTTGTAAAACAATAGCAGACTGGGGCTTGGGCACTAAGGTTGAAAACAGTTGCACATAAAATGTTACAATTTGTCCAATCACAGAGCAAGCTAACTTCCAGGCTCAGGGTCCATGGATGAGCCATAGAAGCTTCAGCATAGCCACGGATACATTGTGTCAACATCACTGACATTAACCAGAAAAGAAACAGCTTCATATAACAGTCAATGCTGACAGAGGAAGCCTCTGTGGGAAAACACTTTATGAAAGTGTTGTTATCTTCTTTGGGGCCTGTGCTTCTTTTAAACTGTATTAATCCTAATAATGTTTCACAGCCATTCTTCCATATGAATAATTTTGTCCTGTGACTGAAACTACTTTCTGGTCCACCAGATTTAAGTTTAACTCGTAAACTGGTGATGTTATGAGAATAAGGCTACTGGTGCAGAGCTCCTTGGAGTGGACATCTAAAGGATACATTGGAGGGATCTGACATAAATATGCCAGAGGCAGCTGAAGCTTAAGGGAATCCTGGCTCGTCCAACCTTGATTTCTGCCTCTTTTTTCTGAAAAGGATAGAGAATATTAGAATATTATTCATGTTAGATCCATCAGCTTTAGGGTGGTCTTTCCCCAAACCTTTTGCCTACCTCCTCCATTTTTATCTCGTTTCTGTTGGCCTTAGGACTCTGCACACTGCTAACCAGTGATAAAGTTGGTGTACTCACTCTTTGAATTCTGGTAGCATTGGCTTATCCCCAAATGACATATTTAATTTGCTTGTAAGTCCCTAGTAAATTGAAACTACATATGTCTAGGGCATTTAAATTAAATGCTACTAGTGGGCATAGTTCCCTCTAAAATGCGCGCTTGCGAGCTCGCACATGTCCTTTCTCCAGCGTGCACACACTGTCCCAAAGAGAGCATGTCAACAAGAGACAACTTGCCAGTCATATACTTAAAGATCATAGGAGCGGCTCAAAAAATGGTCACTTTGTTGGCAAAGTGCGAGAAGCAGTATCAGCATTTTTGCTAAGCCGGTCGGAAGAGCAGGTGTTTTTACTACTGGCACATTGCATTTGGAACATCCCAGAGCTTGCCGCCTCTACATCTGCCACTTGCTCTGATAGTTTTGAGGGCCAGCGAGGATTGTGCAGGAAGCGTTTACCATTATGGTCAGAGCTGCGACTATGGAGCCATGGAGTCAGGTTCTTATTCTAGTCAGAATACATTTTGTGCTTAATCCCCATAAAAAAATCAGAAAAGCTTCATAATAGCAACAGGTTTGCATTTTGTGATTGAGCAACTTCTCGTCTGTGACTGTCCCAAAATTTTGCTGGCAAGTCCAGTGAGTCTGTATCTAATCTGATGGCTGTAGGAGGGACACTACAATCCAGATTTAATTTGAGTGTAGGCAGAACAGTAAACTCAGGGGTGATGGGCGATTATGAATAGGTAACCTAAACTGCACTGTGCGTGTGTGACTTTCCTCCCTTTCCCAGTGACACTGAGATGAAGGGGGGCAGCGTTAACCCACAGAAAAGATTTAAGAAAAATGTTAGGAAGTTGTGCATTTTCAACGTCCTGTCTCATTGTCCAAATCACATAATCTCGAGTGCCTATGATTAATGAATGAGTCCTTGTGTAATGTAATTTGTGCTTATTTAAAGTGCTCCAATGTTTTGGGCCAAGTTTGCGCTATATAAAACAGAAGAAAAACGATTCTGTAGCAGCAGCATTTGGGGCCAGGCACAATGTAGGCAATAATGTATTGTCCATAGAATGTATTTATTGTAGTGCAAGTGGCCTGTATTTCAGCCAGAGTATGAGTAGCTTCTCCACTTATGTGATTGACTGTTTCTCATTTCACTATAAAAAACACTAACTTTTAATAAATACTTTCCAGATAATCTGATGAACTAAGGGGAAATGAACTGCATGTTAAAGAAATACACTTTCTTGAACTTTGATGGCACGCATATGTTCTAGCATGATGTTTGCTGAAAGATTTACATTCTAAATATGTTCTAAGTTTGTGCACTGGCTATGAGTTCGAATGAACTTGACTTGTCTCTCTATGTTAATATCTTGGCACACCCACTTCTTTTCCCAGGTGCTCCTTCTAGTAAGTTGCCTTATTTATATATACATGTATGGAAATTGAAAGCTGGGCAGAAGCAAAAATATGAGTGTGTTAGAAATGGGGGTCTCTAGTTGGCATAGGTAGGTACCTTTGTCCAAATAGGGACCTTTGCTTCTAGTCAGGGTATGGGGATACACTCCTAAAATAACCCCAGCTCACCCTCTTGGTTGCTAAGCACAGGCAGACAGGCTTATATTATCAGAGGCAGTGTGTAAAGCATGTGTGAACACATACAGTAGTACAGTGAAAACACTACAAATGGACACCACACCAGTTTAGAAAAATAAGTAATCTTTATGTACATCAAACAAGACAAAAACAACAAAAATCCACAATACAGTAATAAAAATATAACTTTCAAATGGTAGCTACCGTTAATTTCATAGCAAATTGCAGATGCAACACTTTTCAAACAAAGTACCTTGGATTCGTCACACGCACAACAAAAAGGGTGGCAGGGAAGGTAATGCATCGGTTCCTTACACTGAGGGAAGGTGATGCTTCGGTTCCTTGCTCCTGGTGGAGGTGATGCGTTGGTTCCTTACTGCTGTGCAGGGTAGGTGATGTACCAGTTCCCGATCATAGAGGAGGTGATGCGTCAGTTTCTTACTGCGTGGGGAGGTGATGCGTCGGTTTCTTACTGCATCCCCCAATGATGCAACAGACTTGGCAGCTCGATGCGACGATCTGGGACGATGCATGGGTTCTTGCAGCCGCACAGCAGGGCTTGCATCAAAATCGGTGCATTGATCTCAGACTTCGGAGATTGGTGCACTCGATGTAGGCATACAGCGATTTCTCCAGCCGTGGGTAGGTGCTGCGACAATTTCTTCGGTGAAGCATCAGAAACAGGTGAGGATGTGTCACGCTTTTCGAAGTTGCGTTACTTTTCCAGCTCCAGGTGGTAAACAGCCTCCTGATGGTCACCCACTGCCTGTATTTTTTTGTGTTATCAGGCAATTGAGCTCTTGGGACCATCTCGCTGTCTCCTAAAGAGACCAGGGTCATTTCTGCAGACCCCATCCCTCTTGGGCACCCAACTCCTCCCCCAGGCTACACTAGCCATTTCACAGGGTGGTGCACCAGTGGGTGCAGTGGTAAACTTTTTGGGACACTCAGGGTCCCCCTGGAAGTGACCCACCTGACCACAACTATAACATGCCCAGGGCCCTTCTGACCAGACTTACCTGTAGGGACCCATAACTTCTTTTAAGTGGGAGGCTGGGAACCTTTCCCTTTGTTCCCTTGGGAATTACTTTGGGGCCCTTTGTGGAACTCCTTCAGTTTATCCTTGTCCCCCCCACTCTTCTGCTGGGGACCCTGCCCACCTTTGACGGAGTCTCCTACATGACCTTTTTGGACCCTGGTACTGACCCAGCGGTCCGCATCGACAACAAACTTCCTGGGGTCAGTCAGCTTACTGTCAATCAGGTGCTGGTGTAGCTCTGGAAAACACTTATCTGACAAGTGCTCCCATGCAACCAAATCATAGAGCCCCTGAAAATCATTTACCTTGCTACCCTTCACCCATCCATCCAGTGCTCTGCAAAAAATAGGAGACACTCTCCACCCAAGTGCACGACTCAAGCTTCTTAAGCCCTCAACTTTTGCATGTATGATTCTGGGGTCAAACCATACCGTCCTATCAAGGCTTCCTTCATAGGGGCATAAGACATCTGATCGTCAGTGGGCAATGCTAGCAATGTTACCCTCCATTCAGCTACAAAGCAGCTCAACAACCCCACTCCACAGTCTCTCTAAGGGAATCTGTTGGACCTCGTTATTACTTCATAATCTTTAAACCACTGACCAATGTCCTCATGCTTCATAAAATCCTTAATAACCTCCTTGGGGATGTATACCTTCCCTTCTCCAGGCACTGATGGTGCACTGCCACCATTGGGATTGGACTCTAGATTTTTTGCTTTTAGATCCAGTTCCCTCAGACCTCTTTCATACTCCAAGTACATCTTTTTCTCCTCCAGGGCTAATTTATCCCTCTGAAATGCCAACTCTTTATGCTCTTTACCTGGCCTGAGCTTCGTGAGCTCTAATCCATGCATCCTGTTTTACTCCCTGTCCTCCAGCTCTTCTGCTAGAGACAGCCCCTCTGAAGAGACACTGCTGTTCCCCGGGAAGGTAACCTCCACCCAGACAGGCACAATAGCCTATTCTGCTGTTCATTTAAATCCTCTGACTCCTCCACAGGTTGGTCGTCAGGCCCGCTGGCATCCCTTGACTCCAACCAGGCCCTCAGCGCCTTTTGGACTTCTTAATTCCTGGAGAGGCCTCTTACAGAGATATTAAACTTTCTGCTGATAGCTTTTAGTTGTGGCACAGTGTAGGTTTCCATCCTATCTTCCTCAAACTCGATATCCACAGATACAAGTGATGCTGGCCTTGTCATGATGAAGATTGGCAGTTTTCAGTTGCAAAGAAAAAAAAGTCCCAAGTAAAAATTCCACCAATTGTATGTGGTTGCATGATGGTCTGCACTCTACTTGTAGTGTACACCAATCACTGTATGTAAGACACAAATGCAAGTCCAGATACTCACCGATGACTACCAGTGTTAGAAATGGGGTCTCTAGTTGGCAGAGGTAGGTACCTTTGTCCAAATAGGGACCCTTGCTTCTAGTCAGGGTAAGGGGGATACACGTCTCAAAAAAACCCTGCTCACCCCGTTCGTAGATTGGCACGAGCAAACAGGCTTAGCTCACAGGCAGTGTATTAAGCATTTGTGAACACATACAGTAATACAGTGAAAACACTACAAATGGACACTACACCAGTTTAGAAAAATAAGTATTCTTTATCTAAACCAAACAAGACTAAAATGACAAAAATCCACAATACAGTATAAAAATATGACTTTCAAGTGGTAGAAATAGTTCAGTTCAAAGAAAATTGCAGATGCAACACTTTTCACACAAAGTACCTTGGATGCTTCGCGCACATCAAAAAAGTGTCGCAGGGAAGGTGACTCATCCGTTCCTTACACTCAGGGAAGGTGATGCGTTGGTTCCTTTCTCGGGGTGGGTGATGCGTCAGTTCCTTACAGCTGCACAGGGGAGGTGACGCGTCAGTTCCTTACCTGAGAGGAGGTGATGCATCAGTTTCTTACTGCATGGGGAGGTGATGCGTTGGTTTCTTCCTGCGTCCCCCAACGATGTGACTGATTTGCCGCCTCGATGCAATGCGACAATCCGGGTTGATGCGTGTGTTCATGCAGCCACACAGCAGGGCTTGTGTCCGAATTGGTGCGGTGATCTCGGACTTAGGAGATTTGTTCTCTCAATGCGGTATGCGGCAATTTCTCGAGCCACAGGCAGGTGCTGCGTCAATTTCTTCGGCGATGCGTCAGAAACAGGAATGGATGTGTCATGCTTCTCGAAGTTGCATTACTTTTCCAGCTCCCAGTGGCAAACAGGCTCCAGAGGTCCAAAACAACAGCAGGCACCTCTTAGCAGGTCGGAACTCACAGAAAGGCAGTTCAGGGGAGCTGGTGGTATAGTATTTGCGTCCCTGAGACTTCAGGACAGGAGGCGAGCTCAATTTCAAGCTCTTGGAGATCTTCCTCAAGCAGGGGACACAGCAAACAACAAAGTCATTTTCCCTTGCCTTGGCAGAAATTAGCCACTACATGCCATATCCAGACAGCAAGCAGCAGAGGGGCAGTACTCCTTCTCAGTTTCTCTAGCTCTTCTCCTTGAGAAAGGTTCCTCTTGATTCCCAGAAATGATCTAAAAGTCTGGGGTCTGGGCCCCAATATTAATACAGCAAAATCCTTTGTTCTCTGGTGGCAGAGAAGCTCTGTGCTCAGTCAAAATCAGCTCTGTCCTCTCTGGTGCACCTTCCTGGCAGGAGGTGTAGACAGCATTGTTCTTGGTAGACCAGGGCCATTCAGGTGACACTAAATCTCCTCCCCTACTCTAAATGCAGCCCTGGTCTATTCAGTTCAGCCCTGAGTCAACCAGACTCTCTGGAGCCACTGCACATCCCCAGCCACTGTCACTCCAAAGCTAGACAGTCAATACACATCCTAGCGGAGGCACACCGGATGGCTAAGCAAGAAAATACCTACTTTCTAAAAGTGGTATTTTCAAACACAGAATGTAAAAATCACCCTCAATAAAACATGCATTTTAACATTCTGAGTTCAGCCATACTAAACTTTATTTTCCTACCTTGTTCCCATGGGTAATTATGCTCATAAGACGTTATAAGCAAACACCCCATTCTATCCTATGGGAACACATAGCCTTGCAGTAGTGAAAAACAGAATTGGCAGTATTTCACTAGCAGGACATGCCACACACACCAGGGCATGTCCTACCTTTAACATACACTGCACCTTGCCCTCAGGGGTACCTTGGGACTACCTTAGGGGTGACTAACATTTAAGAAAAGGGAAGGTAGGGCCTGGCAAGTGGGTGCACTTGCCAAGTCGACATGTCTGTACTAGACTGCACACAGACACTGCAGTGACCGATCTGAATTACATTTACAGGCTGCTTATGTTTGGTGGCACAATCTGTGCTGCAGGCCCACTAGCAGCATTTGATGTACGGGCCCTGGGCACACACAGTTCACTGTACTAGGGACTGAGTAGTAAAACAAATATGCCAATCATGGAACCACTAATCCATATCAACAATTTACAAAGGAAGCACTTGCGCTTTCGTACTGAACAGCAGTGACAAAGTGCCCAAAGCATCTAGACCAGCGGAATGAAGTCCAACACACAGCAAAAAAACGGAAGGCAAAGGCAAATAATACAGGGAAAACCCACACCAATCATGCCAGGTCTAACTGTATACATATGGTGCTGTTAGAACTAGCGGAAGTTAGGGGAATAAATGGCTCTGTTAGGCTGTTATCCTGTAGGTGGACATCTTAGAACATCATGCACTTTTTTGTGATTTCACCATGAAACCACTACAAAAACCTAATTAATGTGTGACATTCAGTGCTTGAATTACAAAATATTTATGCAGAAATAAATTGGTAGCCAACAGAAGGGGGGTGCAGTCAAAAGGAACAAGCCATGAAAACCAGAGTCTAGTTGTCAACTTATACTTTTTTTTTAAACTGTGCTGTGAAGAAATTGACAACAAGAACAGACATGACAGTACATTTCTTGAGCTTATTTGGGTACAATGGATGCATTATAAAATGTCTTATGGGTTCAGGCTACTTCTAATGATCTATTGTCCCGTTTTCTGCTTCGGCTGCACTGTGGGTTCAGGCTACTTCTGCAGAGATATTTATGTGCCCAGCAAATCCCGGGCATAATAATAATGGTAAGATGACTCTGGTGGGTTAATGCAGTTGCTGGAGAGATCTGAGTTTTTTCTAGCTAAAGATTTGACTCATAATGCTGCATGGATTGTTAGTGTGCTGCCTACAAAACACATTGTGTAACATTTCAATCACAATTTTCTATTCAATGTAGATCGGTATTTTGATTATTGCTTTAGATGAATATACTTTTATTATTTGTAGTTCATATATTGCAATCTTTCTAATATAGCACTATGACCTATGAATCAGCATCATCAAGCTGCTTGCAAACAAAAAGTCAAGGGTTTAGAACCTTATTGTTTTCTTTCTACATTTTTCATATAAGGGTGCTAAAAATAGTTTCAACAAACTGAAGCACTGCGTTACATATTAAATCCTGACGTTCTGCTACTCTCAGCTATGCATTCGTAATACACAATGCCTACCTTCTTACAGTACATACATATGGCTAATATACAAGGGGTAAACATAGTCAAAAGCCTTCCTCAAATGTTTGTCTTAAGTACTTGACTTGAAAAGTGATAAGCTGTGTGCCTTTGTTTCCTCTCCATTGAATTAGCATCTAGGTATCAGGCTGCAGGTGGCTCCCAGACAGGGTCTTTCTTAAACAAAAGGAGGGCTGCTGGCCCTTTAAATGAGGCTTTTGTTTTGGGCCTAACTTGAATTATAAATGAGAAAGCTCCTTCACCATCTGCAGATTTCAGCTCGGAAAAGAAAGCAGACAACCCGTGGGTGCTGGTCATTGTGTCCTAGTGTCAGCAAATAACATTGGGAAACATTTCAGCATATTTACCTGGGTCCAGAAAGGATCTTAGTTGTGGCTGAAAAATAGCTGTCTCATTCTTCTGATTGTTTAGATAACGCTGTTGCCCAATTAAAGTTTATAATTGTACAACCGTCTGAGTCATGTCTTTTTTAAAAATCTGGGATTTAGGTGCCACAAGATTACAGTGCAACCCAGAGAAGAAGGAGGTCTTATTATTTGGACAAGATCCCCTCCCTTGTTGGGTCGGGGCTTGGCCTGACAATGTCCCCACACCAGCCCCCTCCAAGCAATGGTGGTCATAAACCTGGGGATGCTGTTCGACTCCCAGCTCTCATTTGGAGCACAGGTTTCAGCAGTGGCGAAGTCTAGTTTCGGGATTTTTCGCAGGTTAAGGAAGTTTCTTCATTTACTTCCTCACAAGGCCCATATCACAGTGGTTAGAGCATTGATTTTATTCAGATTGGACTATGCTAAGATTCGGTACCTTGGTCTCCCAGAATATCTGATCCAGCGGTTGCAGGTCATGCAGAATATGGCAGTCCGCTTAATATACAAAATTCGGAAATTTACTTCGGTGCCAAGTTTCTCCATTGGTTGCCAGTCCATCAGCGGATTAAGTATAAAGCACTGACCCTAACACACCAAGCCCTCTATAGAAGGGGACCCAAGTAACTTAATGTCCTTGTCAAGGTATACTGCCCTGAGAGGCTGTTGCATTCCAGCTCAGTGGGTCCCTTTGCAAACTCCTGATTTCAGAAACAACGGAGGGGTGGTTCTTCCTTCTCCGTCAAAACTGTAAATATCTGGAACAACCTACCGGACTATCTCAGACAGATCCCTGAAGCAGTGAGATTCCAAAAGGAGCTGAAAACATTCCTATGTAGACGTCAAGGGGTAGTAGGGGCATTGACTTTGTGGCTATTTACCTGTGGCATACCAAAAAGCACTGGGACACTCTTTGAGTAGCCGTGCTCTATAGAAATGCTTTGTTCATTCATTCACAAGAGTAAACAACTCATGTCACAATGTTTTTTTATGTGACAATGCCCTAGTAAACAGAGTTCTATGTGTGAAATGCACTTGTTTTCACTCTTGTTGGAAACAAAAGTTTGAAGTAGTATTACCACAGATGTATATTCCTGAGTGCAGCACTCACAAGCATATTCACTTCCTTGGTGCACAGAGCCTTGACTGTCTTGCACAGAGATCTTGCACTGCTGCACACAGAGGCAAAAAATTAGAGGGAACTTTGCTAGTGGGCCAGCAGCACTGATTGTGCCACCCACTCAGGTAACCCTCTACAAATGTCTCTGGCTTGCTGTTGCAGTCTATTTGTGCATTTGTTAACTGCCATTTCAACCTGACACAATAAACCTTCTGCCAGGCCCAAAACCTCCTTTTAAATACAAATAAGTCACCGCTACAGGGCAGGGTGCAGTGTATTTAAAAAGTAGGACATGGAGTTATAAGTTTTACATGTCCTGGTAGTAAAAAAGAATTGTATTCCTTTTCCACTTGGGCAAGGCCTACCTTCTTAGGATAACATTGAAGTTATCTTATTACCATTAATGAGCTGTAATTTCCAAATGGGAGCAGGAAACTGGTTCCTGTTCCGTGTCTTTGGAACTGTAATGAAAAAACGTAACTCATAGTGAAGTTGGATTGTAAATTACAATTTTGAAAATACCACTTTTGGAAAGTTGGCATTTTCTTGCCATAACCATTTAGTGCCTGCAGCACATACCTGGGCCACATGATTGGGTGCAGCTGACAGTTTAGCTTTGTGTATTCCTTCTAGTAACCAGCACACAATAGGGAGCTTAGGTGTGCCTTGAGGGGGCATCACTGGCAGGATGGGAGTAAGGAGCTGGGCACAGCCTCACTTACAGTTGAATAGGCTGTGTCCTGACTCCACACAAAGAGCTGCATCCCGCCTGTAGTTTGTCTGGAGCCAGGACAGGGAAGGCAAGATGCCTGGGAAACTTCTAGAAACCTCTCCCCTACTTCAAAAGCACAACTGGGTATAAATGCTGAACCTCATAGACCAACGTCAGTGCACTTCTGGAGCAGTGGATAGTCTGCCAGTAAGAAAGACAGTTATGCTGCTGGGGGACTGCCAGTCTTCCAGACTGCTGTCCTACTGGACTACTGATTTGCTGGACTGCTGCCTTGCTGTGCTGACCTACTGTATGTTGCCCTCTTGCCTGGGTGATAAGGACTCAACCTGCATCTTTTGAACCCATAACTCCAGAGTGACACCAAGGGCTAGTTGGTTGGCCTCCTGATCTGAATTGTTAGGGAAATAACAATGTTCCAACAACCTTGCTCCGGCACCTGGACTCTGCCATCTGTGAGTCTACCCCGCCAAGTGGTGCCACTCCAGTCCTGGACCTCTGGAAGTGGGCTTAAGGTGCTCTGCCTCCCTCTGTGGATCCAGTGGAACTGACAAATCTCCTCTGCTGTGTGGTACATTCCAAGCAGAACTGAAGCATCACTGCCACTACATGGATCAGGACCATCTCAAAGACCCTCATCGCATCAAAGACCATAACCCCATCATAAGCGCTGCTGAGTGATGCATTCTCAGTGCAGGCCCACACTTCTCTCATCGAAGGCATCCTAGATGACAACGTCAGACTCCACATCACAGCCTCACAACTCCTCAGATCTAAATCGATGCATCAACTGTGTGACTCTACCTCGATCACATCACAATCCCTCCTCAATGGGATCCTGGAAGACACCTCAAGAACTTGCACTGCAGCCTCCCAACATTTCAGAACCAACGCATTGCTTCAGCTGCGCAACACATCTTCAACCAGCATCCTCGCCATGCTTCTCAAACTAGCATTTGAGGTACTCTCCTCAGTGTGCCTGACTAGGTACCTGTAGCCAGCCCAAGCATCATCACAGTCGCGCCTGAATTTGTGACTATGTACTGGTCCGGCGCGATCATATATTCAGAGCTGGTGATTTAGGCCTTTTGGTGCTATCTTACTAAAATCTTTCAAATTGAATATCTCTAGTTCTATTGACTGGATACTTGTTGTTTTTGTCTTTTTGTATTTATTAAAGATTACTCTATTTTTCTAAATTGGTGTGGGATCCTTTTGTGGCATGTTTTCCCTGTGTTACTGTCTGAAGTGTTGCACTAATTCTTTACACATTGCCTATGAGTTAAGCCTGGCTGCTTTGTGCCAAGCTACCTGAGAGTTAAGCACAGGTTAATTTATTGTTTGCTTTCGATTTCCCCCTGAGAAGAATTATGGTTGATACTTAAGAAGAGTCTTTCCCCCTTGGCTAGTAAGCCAATTTCTCACAATTCACTATTGGTATAATGAATACATGCCAACCCTTGCTGCAAGAGTCAAGCATCATTGTCAATCATGTAGGGAATATGTCGGATAGCAGGCTCAGATGCACAGAGATGTCTACATCGCCAATAAAGTTATTGTACAGAGCTGGGGAAGTTCAAGCCCTATCCTCAAGTGCCTCACAAATCTAGGTATGTGAAGCCCTGTGGGTGCTCCAGTGCTTCAAACCTAACCCCTGCAGTAGAAGATGTTTTAAGGCATGGGCAAAGTGGACTCTGGCCCAGGGCCCCAACCTTTCAGGGGGTCCCCTGTTAAAGCCACCTCTGTTCTGTAGAGAGCCTTGCCCTAATGATCTTGAATAATTATTCGTAAACAGATTGTTTTAAATACAATTTTCCTTTAATTTATTTTTAATGTGGGTGATGTGTGAGAGTCTATACCAGACATTTTGCAGAGAAATGTTCCGTTTATTTTTCATGCAACATCCACCACATATGAAAAATGGGAGGGTCTCATGGAGATTACCTGTAGTAATATTAACCCCTTCGATGCGTGTGACGGAGTGGTTCCGTCATGCGCGTCGGTCGCGCTGTGCGGATGACGGAACCACTCCGTCACGGCCCCGCCCACGCACGAACCCTTCAGCACAGCGCGGTAATCCGCGCCGCTCTGAAGGGGTTAATAAACTGCTGCTGCATCACAATACTGAAAACACACATCACTATCTCTGAACATCAGATGTCAACACACTAGAATTTGCATGATTGCATCTGTTTACTATTTGTGACCTGGCCAAAGAGGGCATTTAAGAGCTGAAATTGAATCATAAATTCAAACCCCTTCTGAACAGGGGTCCGTAAAGTAGGTTTGGCCCAGGGGCCCCAAATGTCCCTGCCTGCAGTGCCCGGGGCTATACCTCAATCTGCAGCCACCTCACCATCTTCTATATCATCTGCGCAGTCCTTGCAAGATGTACAATATAGGGGTTTACTAAATTACCACCAATGAGGACAGCGAGGAAACCATGGTGAGGAGGGCAGCCCGCGCATGGCAGTGAACGCTAGACCAGGTAAGTGCTGGTCCCTTACTCCTCAACCCTTGGGTGGTCAGTAGGGGCAAACTAAGCTACACCGCGGAGTTGGAGTTTTTTCCCCGAACTCCGTGTTCCCTGCGGAGCATGGAATTGGCAAAACTCCACAAACTCCATTGGTGGAGCGGAGTTCAGCACCCACCATTAGTTTGCACAGGAGAAAGAAAGTTCTGCTTCTGATTTCTTTTGTTAGCAAAGTGTGAGAAAACCCTGTTATGTCACATTTCTGTTTAAATGTATGAGTATTGTACCAATATTGGGCCAGAGATATACAGCCATTTTGTGGTCCCTAATCCTTGATTCACAAAATCACAGGATTTTCTTATACACAAAACTCATTTAAAAAATGTTAAAAGAATTTCTGATTCGCAAAAGGTGCTCACTAATCTATACTGAATCACAATTAGGAAGCGTATGAAACTGGTATTCCCTCTAAATTCTCCTAATTGCATTTTGGAATGGTGTGTATCAGTGGTTGCATCTGGACCTGTGGTTGCAAGCAATTGATCTATTACTAGCACATCAAAGGTGGTGGTGACTGATTCGCAAAGGGGAAGATATTCACTTTGGACACCTTCTATTGGTGAATCATGGCAGTAGTCTGGGGGTGAAGGAAGCAGTCCCAAGGAAAAGTGCTTGCTTCTCCCAGTACTTTCTTAAATGAGTAACATGTTTCTATTAATGCAGCACCTGTTCCTGTAAAGAACATGAGCTACTTAAATAAATATTTTTCCAGTTTGGGGGAACAATCACAGGAATGGTGGTCTGCGCTCCCTGGCAGGCCACGGTCCATTCTGTTTGCAACCGATCACTTTGGGGCACAAAAAGTGACCTGCAGAGTTAATATTCATTTGGCAAGTCTTTCTGCAATCCTTTGCAACTGGGGATTTTGTAATACCACCTATTAGTATATTCTTTGCATCACAAAATAAAAGACTGGGTGCAAAATGTTGGTGCACAATTTGCTGCCAGCTTTTTAGTACAGCTATCCCTTTGCTTTCATGTAGGGATATTAATCCTGGATTCAATGCAGATTACTAAAATACCCCATTGACAAGTACCTGTGGCATTAGCAGCAAAGAGTGTTCACAAGTGGCAATGTGTGCATGCAGTCTTGCTTTATTGGATTTTCTACAATTGGGTTATTAAAGTTATCTGTAATTCTCTAGTAGAGTGAACTACCTGTACCTAGGGACTTTAAATTAAATGCTAGTAGTGGACCTGCAACATTGGGTGTGCCACCCACCTTTATTTCTTGCATGTCCAGGTAGTGAAAAACACCTACATTCATTCTTCACTACTGTGAGGCCTACTCCTTTCATTGTTTAACATTGGAAATTCCTTATTACACTTTTAAGGGGTAATTCCTGATTGAGAAGGAGTAGCTCTGCCATGTTTTATATCATTGGAAAGGTAATGATAAATCTTCTATACTGCTAAAGTTGGATTTAACATTAGTATTTTAGAACTACCAGTTTATGAAGTTGGCAGTTCCCTGCTATTAAAGCTCTGTGTGCCTGTAGTCTGTCTCTAATACTCAACCGGGGGCAGGTGACAGCTTGACTTTGTGCATTCTCTCTAGACAGCCACAGACAAAGGAAGGTTAGGTGTGTCTCAGTGCCCATCTGCATCCTGATGGCTCATTGTGGGAAGGATGAGAGGGAGAAGCTGACACTTACACCTGAATAGGCAATGTACTGTCCCCACAAAAAGGGTTGATCACCCCTCTGTAGTAAGTCTGGAGCCAGGGACCGAAAGAAAGGAACTCTGTGCACTTTAACGATCCTTTTTGGAAGTCACCCCCAATTCAAAGACACAGCTGTGTATAAGTACTTGGGTATCTGACCCCACCAAATCAGACACTTCTGGACTTATAAAGAACCTCTGTCAGAAGGAATGCTGTGCTGCAACAATGACTGTCACTCTGCTAGACTGCTGCTCTGGAAGTACTACTTTTTTGTAGTGTTGCCCTGCTTCCTGCTGCCCTCTGACCCTGCTGAGGAAGAGATGGACTCTGCCTTGAACACAGAGGGATCTCCATAGGGTTGTTGACTTGCCTCCTGTCTTTGAACCTCAGGCATATCTACGTTTCACCACCTATTCCTGTGCCTGGTTCATTGGAAGGTGACCCATGTTCTTCCTCCATTCAAATTGATGCATCACCTGTCTATGTGTAGCAGAACCGATGCATCATCACTGCTGCTTGAGCAGAATCGGCGCATCACACTTGGAACCAGTGCATCACCTTAGAGATCCGACACATGAGAGCCAACTCATCACTGCTGCTGCAGTGTGGGAAGATCAACGCATCCACTTGATTGTGTGTAGAAACTTGGCGCATCATCTACGGAACCAACACCTCTCTGCTCGGTGCACTTTCCTCAAACTGGTGCATCGCCAACATTGCATGAAGAAAATCGCCGCATCACCTCAGCTGCTGGATCGACACCAACACATCGCTCAGCTGTACCCTGCATCTCACTGTTGCGACCAGAATCAAGATACCTTGTTCAGCAGTCCTTGCGTGGTTCCTGTATCTTGGTCACACTCCATTGTGGTCAGACTGAATGTTCGACTTTGGCCTGATCCACCATGTCCAGATAACCCCCATAGGCGTTTATTGCTTCTAAGCGATATTTAAAAAAATATATATATATTCATATGTCGACTTCTACCAATTGGACTTTTGTCATTTTGGTCTTGTATTATTTATAAAATCATAAACTATTTTTCTAACCTGGTGTGGAATCTTTTTGTGGTGTTTTCACTGTGTTACTATTTGAAGGGTTGCACAAATACTTTACACATTGCCTCTTGAATTAAGCCTGACTTACTGTGTCATGCCACCATAGGGTAAGACCAGGTTAATTTATGGTGTGTATCTGACTTACCCTGACTAGGACTATGGTTCCTACTTGGACAGGGTTCATACCTCTGCCAACCAGAAACTACATTTATAACATAATCTTACACTTCTGTGTAAGTTGACAATTTTTTGGGTGTTCAGAAACCAGAAGTTTCATTTTACTGCGCGTGCTTCAGCCACACAGCCCAACCGACATAGACCGATCACCACTGCGTACACTTCACTGTCAACAAACCCAAGGCACCCAAACCAGCCCCATGCCCAATGCGAAGGAACTGGAGCAAGGTTACTGATGAGCAACTTAACTCCACCCTCACCCGGAACAACCACACCTGGGCACCCGATGCAAACATCACAGCCAGAGAACTCCGCTCCTGGATCTCCAACTATGCAGACGAACTTGCCCCGCTACGCAAGCCCGACAACGCCCCAGGAAAGCCATGTGGTTCACCAACAACCTCCAAGAAGCCAGGCGCACCTGCAGATACCTGGGGAAGAACTGGAGAAACTCCAAGACAACCGAAAACTACTCCACCTACAAGTACCCCATGATTGACTACCACAACCGAATCAGAACCACCAAGTGGAACTTCATCCACAAGGAAAACCTTGCCAACTCAACCAACTCAAAGGAACTCTTAAGTGTCATCCAGGAATTCACCAACCCATGCAGCGAAGCCATGAACATCACACCATCCCAGGACCTATGTGACAAGCTGGAAACCTACTTCCACCTAAAGATCAAAAACCTTTACAACAACTTTGTCAACCAGCCACCAGACACCACAGCTTGTCCACCACCCTCCAGAGACACCAGCCAACCCACCATCCCCAACTGGGCACCGATCACAACCGAAGACACCGCCTCAACCATGAAAGGCACCCACTCGGGAGCCCGCACTGACCTCTGACCCCCTCACATCTACCACAGAGCCGCTGCCGTCATCACACCCAAACTACAACATGTCATCAACACCACCTTCGAAACAGACACCTTCCCAGATGACTGGAAACACGCTGAGGTCAGGCCCCTGCTCAAGAAGTCCACAGCCGACCCCACTGACCTCAAGAACTACCGGCCCATCTCGCTCCTCCTCCCCTTCGCCATGAATCCAGAATCACAGGATGTTGAGCGACCATGCCAAAACTCCAACCCTGAGCCCCAGCTTCGAGGTCGAGCGCTCTAGCCATTAGGCCACATCCTCTCCCCATAGGTGCATGCATGCACTTCAGACAGTCCTATAAAAAGAAGCTGTTCATGGTACTGCCCATGCAGAACCTACCACAGCAGAAACACACACTAGGCGAGCACTCCGTAAACATAAACTATTGCACAATAACAATTTGGAAACGTGGGCACACAAAAGAAGAATGCTGTATTGTGCGCGCACCTGTGTTTTACTGGCATTGTTCATCTATTAATTACCAACACAGCAATCTCAAAAGGTATCATTAAGCAAGAAAAGACTTGTGCTATGTATACGCGTTTTCCTCAGTTTCCTTTTCCTTCACAACAATAGGCTGATTTGACACAAACAACCCATCATATCTCCAATCTAATTGATTCAGCTTTCTCGGTGCATCTGTTCAGAACAAAGCTACACGGAGGATAAAAAGGGAAGGCGCAGCGGTCGTTTCATCCTGAATGCAGCTGAGCTATTTAGCACACAGACACGTTGAGAAATTCTGCCCCGTCTTCTGCACAAAGCCCGCGAATTCTTTAAAAGCACTAATCAAAATGTGCAGACATTTCAGCAAAATGTAGAAGGCGCTAATGATAGAGCATTGGAAGCAAGCCGTTCTTGCCTGTAAATTGTAAATAGAAACACCTGAGAAATGACAATACTTCACCTTGAGCCCCGGATCTGCATGCAGTTTCTCTGGTTTGAAATTGGGTTCTTTTTAACAACCTTCCACATTCCCTCTGAGGCATTTTACTTTCATGTCTTTGCAGATCCGACAGTGTGTATTTAGGAATACATTCCCATAATAAGACTGGAATGTCTAGCTAACTCTCAGATGCCTGTAAGTAGGTCCAATAGGGTGTGACTTCCGGTTTGCACAGAAGATGGAGAGTTTGGAGAAGACATGAAGATAGTTACATGAAAACGGAGGGTTTGCAAACACTGCTGTGTGAATTGCTCGGTACTACACCGAGAAGGTGCTGTTTGCATGACTGCTTACTCCTCGGTTTGTCGTATGTACTACAGTTTTACTCTAGGTTTTGGAAATCTGATTCATGCTTCACAATTTAGTACCCATTGCAAAGCTAAACTAAGGAGCCCCATTGTTCGTTTCTGTGCACATGGAAGTTCCTTAATAGCCCCATTTTAGTGTGCTGATCTTATGTCTGTCGCCTGTCATCAAGTGCTACTCAGGCAGCAATATTTTTGGTTTCTTCCTTTCCTATTTTTAACAACCATTGGCATAGCCAATAGGTCTCGCTTTGGGATCTTATAAGTGTTTAGCCATGCAACACTTGATGTTGTTTAATGAAGGATATTGTGCAGGATAACTAAACACTTACAATGTCCCAAAGGCGAGACCTATTGGCTATGCATTGGGGCGCCTTATAAGTGTTTAGGTAGAGCTATTGACTTTGCCCAATGTTTCTAAGCTGTGCAGTAGAGAAGTGTGGCTGCTGTGCAGCATACTGAGAAGTTGTAATTAAAAAGTGTAAGAAGCACTGAGTGATGCTGTGGTGTCGCTGAGTGATGTTGCGCTGTCCCTGAGTTATGCTGTGGTGGTGTTGAGTGATGCTGTGCTAGCCCTGAGTGATGCTGTGGTGCCCCTGAGTGATGGTGTGGTGGTGCTAACTGATGCTGTAGTGATGCTGATTGATGATGTGACACTGCAGAGTGATGCTGTGGTAATGCATAGTGATGCTGTGGTGGTACTGAGTGATGCTGTGGTGAAGTTGAGTTATGTTGTTTTGGCCCTGAGTGATGCTCTGGTGGTGCTGAGTAATGATGTGGTGGTGCTGAGTGATGCTGTGGTAGTGTTGTCTCCGCTGAGGGGACACCTCAATCAAGGAGGATGGCTCTGTCTGTCTTGTGCCCCAGTGGCGCCTCTGGTCTGTTTCCTGCTGACACTTGTTAATTTAGCATTGTAATGTAAAAGGAAACAAGCCGCGCTGTATGCATGCTTGAACAACAATCACTAAATAATAGTTACGCAACGTTACTGCAGGATCACTGGGAGTATGTTTAAAAGCATCAATGTAACAAATATTGTGTGTTAACCCCTTCGATGCTCATGACGGAGCGGTTCCGTCATGAGCATCGGTTGGGCTGTGCTCATGATGGAACCGCTCCGTCATGAGCACAACCCCTGAGGGAAGCGCTGGCGCTTCCCCCCTGGGGCATCGATCGTGCCCCCACAGAGGAGGGTGGCAGCGGAAGAGTTTCCGCTGCCACCCCCGAGCCCCCCCACGCTTCCCCATGATGTCAGCGCGCACAGCGCGCGCCGATGTCATCAGGAAGCGATGGGACACCTGGAAGCCATTTGCTTCCAGGCGTCCCAGCAAGGAGGAGGTAAGTATTGCTGTCCGGTGGGGCCGCGGGGGGATTTTTTCAAGTATTGAGGCATCGGGGGAGAGGAAAGAGTATTTCCTCTCCCTTGGTGATGTCTCAATTCAGGGCATTCCTGCAGCACGATCGCGCACAGCGTCGCGATCGTGCTGCAGGAATGCTCCCACTAGGCACCAGAGATGCTTTTTTTATTAAAAGGAAGTGACCCCTTGGGCAAGGGTTGCTTCCTTAACCCCTTGTGTGCCACGCCCTTTCCCCGCCCTGTACCGGGCGTTGCATTAGCGGGCGGGGTTCATGACGAGCTGGACTCGTCATGGGCACAGCGCAACCGCGGCCCATGACGAGTCAAGCTCGTCATGGGCACAGAAGGGGTTAAGGAGGCAATTATGTGTTAGACTTTTCTGCCCCCCCCCTGGGGTCCGATCGCCTTGGTTTTTTGGCGTTTCTGGCCCCAGGGGGGGGGGGGGGGGGCAGAAAAGCCCACTAGATCAAGGGTTTTAATTTTTTTAAAACGGAAGCGACCCCTTGGGGAAGGGTCGCTTCCAGCCCATAGATTCTAAAAAAATGTGTACTCTGCCCCCCCCTGGGGGCAGATTGTCTCATATATTTGGTGCAGAATACTCCACTAGACACCAGGGAGTCCTTTATTTAGCTATAGGAAGCGGCCCCTTGGGAAAGGGTCGCTTCCTTATGGGGCACATTTTTTAAGTCTTTTCTGACCTCCCCCCCACCCCCCCTCCCCGGGGACTGTTTTTGGTGTTTCTGGCCCCAGGGGGGGCAGAAAAGCCCACTAGAGCCAGGGATTTTTTATTTATAAAATCGGAAGCGACCCCTTGGGGAAGGGTCGCTTCCAGGCCCCTAATTTTTTAAAAATGTTTGCTCTGCCCCCTGGGGGCAGATCAGCCTGTGTATTTGGCAGAATACCCCACTAGACACCAGGGAGTCCTTTTATTATGTAAAGGAAGCGACCCCTTGGGCAAGGGTCGCTTCCTTAGAGGGCACATTTTAAAAAAGTTTTTTCTGCCCCTCCTTTTTGGCGTTTCTGGCCCCGGGGGGGGGACAGAAAAGCCCACTAGAGCCAGGGATCTTTTTTTAAAAAAATGGAAGTGACCCCTTGCGGAAGGGCCGCTTCCAGGGGCCTCATTTTTTTAATGTGTATTCTGCCCCCCCGGGGGCAGATCGACCCGTGTATTTGGCTTCTGCCACCGGGAGGGCAAAATACCCCACTAGACACCAAGGAAGTATTTAAAATTAAAATAGAAGTGGCAAGGGTCGCTCCCAGGGGGCATATTTTTTTAATAAATTTGGTTATTGTTATTTCTGCCCCTCCTGTGGACAGATCTGCCCCTTTTTATGTGGCCTTTTTGCCCTAGGCGGGAGGGGGGGGGGAGAAAACCCTACTAGGCACCAGGGATTTATTTCTTTTGCTAGGGGGGCATATTTCTGTCTGCTGTTTTCTGCCCTGCCCTCAGACAATCTCACCCGATCCCTTGGGCAAGTTCCCCCCCATTTTTGCACAGCCCTATTAGAAGGCCCATCTGGCAGATTGACCAATTGGGTAGTGACAGTGTGTTACAATGTTAGTTCTTTTATTTTTTGTGAATTTCAATTGTAATGCTTTTTTTCTCCCTTTTTGTTCTAGTTGAAAGCTTTTGCTCTTTATGCTGTTCCAGGTTGCGGTTTCGTTACTTTTGGTTCTGCTGTTTGTGTAGTTGCTTGTGTTTGGTAAGAGCCTTTTTTTTGTACAATGTAAATCTTTTTCATTTCTCTGCATGAATGTGTTTTTTGCAAATGATGTAAGAATTGCAGTATGTTTGGCTTCTGTTTTTGAGTGTCAAAAACCTTTTGCATTTGTGCTCAATGTGTATGTTGTTCTTTTGTGAGTAATTGGTTTTGTTTTTTTTCTTTCTAGTGGGATATTATTTTTGCTGTCTCTCTGCAGAGTAGGTGCTGGTGAGTGTAGCGGTCTCTTGCAAGTGAATCGTATAGTTTTTGAGTATATTGATCTTTGTGATAAAGGCACACATTTGTTTTACTTACTTATTTTGCACAGTGTTGGTTGTTGTTGACTTGTTTGTGCAGTTTCCTTTCTTAGTAAGGATAATGGCTAGCCGCAGGATTACTGCTCAGCAGGTTGTTGGTATGCTTTTTGAGTCTTCCTCTGACCATGGTCCAGAGACTGACTCTGATTCTGAGGCAGAGGTGGGAGGGGAAGATTCAGGCAGTGAGTTTTCTCTCCACATGGCATCATCAGATGATGAAGTTACTCTCATTGCTGATGAAGCTACTCTTAGTGCGGATGAAGTGCCAGTGTTAGAGGAGGACATTGATGTGCCGATAGTGCGGCAAGAGGCATCTGGGCTACAGCCTGGGCCTGCAAGGCTTTCCGTTGGCGTAGTGCGGCAAGAGGCATCTGGGCTGCAACCTGGGGCTGCAAGGCTTCCTGTTGGTGTAGTGCGGCAAGAGGGATCTGGGGCTGCAAGGCTTCCCGTTGGTATAATGCGGCAAGAGGCATCTGGACTGCAGCCTGGAGCTGCAAGGCTTCCCGTTGAAAGTGCTGACGTCTGGGTTGCTCCAGGGATGGTGCAGCCAGCATTGCCAGACTTTACTGGTGTTCCAGGGTGTAGAGTGAATACTGAAAACTTTTTGCCGATAATTTTTTTTCAGTTGTTTATGGATGATGTATTTTTGGCAGAGATTATTGAGCAGACTAATTTGTATGCCGAACAGTTTTTGAGGGACAAAAGTGCCAGCCTTAAGCCCCACTCTAGAGCTACCCGGTGGACTCCCACAAATCTGGATGAGATGAAGAAGTTCTTGGGTTTAACTTTTTTGATGGGCTTGTTAAGGAAGCCATCAATGTCTTCATATTGGTCTACTAGTCCCTTGATGGCAACTGCTATATTTCTGGCAGTCATGAGTCCTGATCGGTATTTGCTTCTGCTTCGGATCATGCATTATGTCGATAATGGTTTAGCGTTGCCACAAGATCACCCTGATTGTGACCGTCTTTTTAAGATTCGGCCTGTCCTTGTTCATTTTGTTGATCGATTTTCTGCGATCTATGCTCCAGGGAAAGAAATAGCAGTGGATGAGTCTTTGGTGTTGTTCAAGAGCCGCTTTGTTTTTAGGCAATACATTCCTAGTAAGAGGGCACGCTATGTTAAGCTGTATATGCTGTGTGACAGTAGGACTGGATTTGTCTCTAATTTCAGGGTGTACACAGGTAAGGAATCCAGGATTAACCCCCCCTGGTTGTCCGTCCACTTTTGGAGTGACTGAGAAAATTGTGTGGGAACTTGGTAGAGGATTTTTTAACAAAGGCCACCATTTACATGTGGATAACTTCTACACTGGTGTGCGGTTGTTCAGGGAATTGGCCAAAGTGGACACTGTTGCTTGTGGCACAATCCACTCTAACCGTAATGGTTTCCCAAAATAACTTGTTTGCCAAAAGCTTGTGTGGGGACAGTGCAGTGCGTTGCGTTGCGAGGAGCTTCTAGCTGTGAAGTTTTCAGACAGGAGAGATGTCTACATGCTGACTACCATCCATGATGAAAGCACTTCACCTGTGACTGTTTGGGGTCAGGTTGCTGAAGTGCGCAAACCTGTGTGCATTTTAGACTATAATAGGCACATGGATGGTGTTGACAGAGTAGATCAGAGGTTGGAACCTTACGCTGCTCTTCGTAAGGCTTACATTTGGTACAAGAAGGTGGCTATCCATCTTTTCCACTTGGCAACCTTTAATGCTTTTGTTGTGTTCCAGGATTCTTGTCCTGAGTCAAAGATGACTTTTGCTAAATTTCAGGAGTCTGTAATAGGCAGCCTTGTTTTAGTGGAAGAGGCAAGTGTTCCTAGAGTTGGAGTGGTGGAGGATGTTGCTAGATCGAAAGATCGCCACTTTCCTGATCACATTCCTCCCACACCCTCAAAAGACTTTCCCAGTAGGAGATGTAGAGTCTGTTGGCGAAGAGGTACGCGGAAGGAGACTCGTATGTACTGCCCGAGTGTCCTTCTAACCCTGGGCTGTGTGTGCCTGCTTGTTTTAGAATGTACCACACGCAAAATAATTTTTGGGAGCATCCATGATTGGTAAAGTGACCTGCCTGGCCTCTATTGTTTAATATTTTTTGTTCAGTTTCAAGGTTGGCATTTGTGCAGTGTTTTTAGTTTCAGTTTTTGTGTTAGTATATTTGTATCTATTTGCAATTTGTGTAGTGTTTTCCTATTTAGATAAAAAAAAATCCTAAATGTGTTGGTGATGTGCGTGGACTGGCGCATGGCTGACGGTGTGGTGTGCATGGACTGGTGCATGGCTGGCGGTGTGCATGGACTGGTGCGTGGACTGGCGCTTGGCTGGCAGTGTGTTTGGACTGGTGCTTGGCTGGCGGTGTGGTGTGCATGGCCTGGTGCTTGGTTGGTGGTGTGCGTGGACTGGCGCATGGCTGACAGTTTGGTGTGTGTGGACTGGCGCTTAGCTGGAGGTATGCGTGGACTGGCAATTGGCTGGCGGTGTGGTGTGCATGGCCTGGTGCTTGGCTGGCGGTGTGCGTGGACTGGCGCTTGGCTGATGGTGTATTTGTACTGGCGCTTGGCTGGCGGTGTGGTGTGCATGGCCTGGCGCTTGGCTGGCGGTGTGCGTGGACTGGCGCATGGCTGACAGTGTGGTGTGCGTGGACTGGCGCTTGGCTGGCGGTATGCGTGGCCTGGCGCTTGGCTGGTGGTGTGGTGTGCATGGCCTGGCGCTTGGCTGGTGGTGTGTGTGGACTGGCACATGGCTGACAGTGTGGTGTGCGTGGACTGGCGCTTGGCTGGCGGTGTGCGTGGACTGGCGCTTGGTTGGTGGTGTGTTTTTGTACTGGCACTTGGCTGGCGGTGTGTTTGGACTGGTGCTTGGCTGGTGGTGTGCGTGGACTGGCGCTTGGCTGGCGGTGTGTGAGTAGTGACTAGCTGCTGGTCACTACACACACTGCTAGCCAAACGCCACTCAACGCAATCCATGAGCTGGTGTGGTTGCTGTGTCAGGAATGTGGGCATGTGAAAGCGATGGGCCCTTGAATGGCGTTGTCTGCTGGTGTGAGTGTTGTAATGTGCTGGTCCCGCGGCTGGCGTTGTGAATGGTTTTGTATGTGTCCCATGTATGAAAGGTGTATGAATGGCCTGCAAAGAGGTTGGTGCCTTGTTGTGGCTTTACAGCTCACGAGCTGTGAGTCAATGGTTCAGTTTCTCGTCCTTTCAATTAACAGTGCATTTCATTTTTGTGAAATCTCTGGTTAATACAACTGCATATACTGAACCATCACTCACCCTCGTGCCAAATCCAACCAGTATGTATGTGTGCTTGAGAAATTGGTGGTTGTGCATAAAAAAATTTGTCTTTTCCGTTTTTGTCAAGCAGGGTGTGTGAATGGCCTGTAAAGCGGTTGGTGCCTTGAAGTGGCTTTACAGCTCATGAGCTGCGAGTCGCTTGTTCAGTTTTTTGTCCATTCAATTATTGACAGTGCATTTCATTTTTGTGAAATCTCTTGTTAATAAAATTTTATATACTAAATCATCACTCGCCCTCGTGCCAAATCCAACCAGTATGTGTGTGTGCTTGAGGAATAGATGGCTGTGCTGTAATCTTTGTCTGTTTTGTCTCTCTGCCAAGCTGTACATTTCATTTAAAAATAACCTAACAACTGTAGTTTTTGTCGTAAACTAAACACCCATGGGAGTGCATGGTGATGTCCCTCTTGTGGATCCCAACAAGTTATCTTACCCACGATGTCCTGCAAACCTCAAAATGTGACTGTGATATTTTCCTTGCATTATTGTGCCCTAATTTTCACAAATTTCCAACCCCCCTGCATTTCTCCAAGTATCCCAATAGAAATGGTACCTCACTTGTATGGGTGGGCCATGTACCCGCGGCAGGGAAGGGTCCAAAACCTATTGATGTGCCATCAAAATTACCAATCACAAACCAACCTGGTTTTGCAAGGGGGGGTCCCATGAGTTTTTATGTCAGGGGCTCGGCGTCCATCTAGGGAAACCTACCTAAACCACACATTTCTGAAAAGTGGACACCCGGGAGCTTCTTGGGAGGTATGTCATTCGTGGATCCCCCAATGTTTTCTTTCCCAGAATCCCCTGCAAACCTCAATTTTTGCTGAAAAAATCACTTTTTTCACACATTTTTGTGTGGGAAAGTTGTGGCATCACCGGGCTCACACAAATTTCCCACCACCCAGCGTTCCCCCAGGACTCTGTTGGACTCGAGGGCAAGGGGCACTGGCCTTCTCACACCCAATGGGAACAGTAAAAGGTGAACTTGCTAGGGGCACTGGAGAGGGGGCGGGGGTTCCCTAGGACTTCTGTGGCATATTCTGTTGACAGTACAGGGGTAGTTTATATTCTTCACTACACTCAATACTGTGTAAGAACACTGTCCTCCCTGTCTGTGGATTGTATGTCAGAATATCCTATACAGAAATATTGATCAAATACATATTCTGACAGAAATATTATTTATATTTTGTTGGGAATAGATTTAAAAAATAATAAGAAAAGCAATAATCGCAGAACAATATTTATCTCAGATTGTATTCTGACAATGATACTCTTGTTCCAGTGTGTGTGTGTGTGTGTGTCTGTAAAATCTTTATTGATCTACAGTAAGCTGATACTGAATGTGAATAAATATTAATTAATTATTCCAATGCACTAATTAGCATGTATAATGATCTGTAATTAATAAATGACCAACCAATGCATATCATATGCACTAGAAGCACCTTTCATACAACTTCAAAGGAGAGGAGAATGATTTCATAATTTAAAGAAGAACATACATTAAAAACAACGACGAATATTTGGTTGTCTTTTGAGACCACTTATAAAACCATATATTTCTAAGCCTTGCCCTAACTCTCAGCATTGACTGATGAGGTCGGTGACTGGATACAACCAAGAGGCACTGCGTATTCCCGAGCAAGGAACACATATGCTAAATATTTCTTCCAGTTAAAAGTAGCATATTCTAATTTATCTATATCATGGTGCAATTGCTGCATGCAGAAAAGCTGCCAGCGAAAGGGTTTCCTGTAGAATCCTTTGGGAGAAGTACTCTAAAAGAAAAATGAAGAACATGCTGAAGTTTTACATTTTTCAGGAGTGTTCTTCATATGTTGCGTAATAGAGGTGGGAAAATCTATTATTAAATGCATACTTTATGCACATTGAATTAAAATGTAAGGACACCACTTTAGGGGAAATCAGGTGTTTAAAAATGTGAGCTCTTGTATTGATGTCAGAATATTCAATGATTCATTGAGGAGTAGTGTACTAAAGGCCATCATCAGAGCTTTATAAAAAAAAATCAGTAATGCTTAAGGTATGTTCACCTTGTAAAAATATTCATAGGGGAAATTTAAAATCACTGTTAATTCAGAGAAAAAGTGCTGTTAAGTATTTGTGCATGTAAGGCTTGGGAAGGTTTATGCATAAATAAAGCCATGTCATGTTTTAGGATTAGGGATGGGCAAAGCCACATAACGTTTTTTCTGACAAATCACAGGTAATTCTCACTATGCCTACTGCTTTTATACTTGTAACATCAGGGTATCTATTAGCAAAACAATCAGGACTTTATCAATCTTTCCACAGTGAGATGCCAGTTCTTCCATCTCATCAAAAGAGTACATGATTTTGCACACCTTTCTCTTGTGACTGTCCAGCGTCACTAGTTGTTTCTAGTTGAACCATTATAAGGATAACAGGAAATGATGGCCGTTATTTTGGCCCATGTGTACGAAGGGATTTTGCATTTCCTAACAATTCGATTCTCTATTTCAGGCAGTTAGGAAATGCAAAATGCCAATAACCCATTTACAAAATGCATTCGCCGTAGGTCACCTTGAAGAAATGATTAATTTTTGGAATTCCAAAAAAGGAAATCTCATCCTATTTGTGGTTCGATAACCACACGTACATGGCAGTACACCTCTCCGGGGCTTTTTTATACATATGTGTGGGGTGGCTCCTGCCTCCCATGCTGCCCTGGGGACTGGCACCTCCCCAGGGCTTTAATTTATTTTGGTTGCGGGTGCCTCATGGACCCCCCCAAGCCCCAGGGACTGCCACCTCCCCGGGGCTTCAAAAATTAAAAGAAAGTTTTCGGGGCTCCTGCCCCCCCACACTGCCCCAGAGACCACCACCTCCCTGGGGCATAGATCAATGAAGTGTGGGGGTCAGTTGCGGACCCCTGGCCCTGGGGACCACCACCTCTTCGGGGCTACACACATGTTGGAGGGAAGCCATGCAGTCCCCCTCTAGGAGCTCTCCTTGGCCCTGGGGACCACCACCCCCTAGGGCCGGTTCCAGCAATGTCCCTGGCTGCCCACCCCCGGGTCATTGCAGTTTGCCGTGGCAGGGCAGGAGCACTGCTCCTTCCCTGTAATTGCAAACTCCTGCTTCGTTTCATGGAAGCAAGATCAGGAAAACTGCTCTCGCTTCCATGATGTGAAGCTAATTGCTTTTGGACAAGGGGAGCTGCATGTCAGCAGCTCCCATTGTCCAAAAGCAATGTCGACTCCTGCAGGAGGCAGGGAGCCTGCTCGGACCATGGGGGCATTGAGGCTCCCCCTGCAGTCCCCAAAGTAGGGCCAGGCACCGGGGGATTGGGCCCCTGGGGCCAAAAGTGGGCCTGAAAGGGGGGCCACGCGGACACCCTCCCATAAAAAAAGAAATACTTTTTTTTATAAATAGGCAAAGCCCTGGGGGATGGGGTCCCCAGGGCAAAAAATGGCTTCAGTAGGGGGCAGCCCACCACCCTCCTGTAAAAAGAATTTTAAAAAATGTGGCCATGCCCAGGGGGATGGGATCCCCGGGCCGAAATTGGTCTACTTTCTGTTTTTAAAAATAAAAAAAAAATTAAAATGTCTCAGGCCCTCGGGGATGGGGTCCCCAGGGCCCAAAAAATATTAAGAGAAGTAGGGCCACACAACTCCCCTTCTAAAAAAAATTAAAAAATAAAAGAGAATCCGCCATTTTGCCAGAGGCCTCTCCCCCTCCCTGCACCACTCTGCAAACACGCCTTCTGGCATGTTATGGTTTGGGGGATTAAGTCCCCTTGAATCCTAAGGGTCCTTAGGGGTCAACTAGCCCACCAGGTCTCTCCAGTAACTCTCACACAGTGGGATTGCAGAGAGGTGGACCGAGAACATTCCCTTTTTTACACCACTTTGCAAACGCACCTCTTGGTGCACTGCTGGTAGGGTGATGAGGTCCTCTTGCGTCCTGAGGACCTCAGGACTAAAGTGGACTTCATCCCTCGAGCAGCAGTGCGCCAAGAGGTGCGTTTGCAGAGTGGTGTAAAAAGGGGGCATTGCCTCAGACCACTCTCATCAATTCAGCTGCGTGGGGCTGACTAGAGATAGCAGGAGTGCTAGTTGACCCCCAGGGATACTCAGGAGGCAAGGTGACATCATCTTCCAACCAAGAGCACACCAGGAGGCGTGTTTGCAGAGTGGTGGAGAAAGGGGGCATGGCGTGTGTCCACCTTTCAGCAATCCCACTGTGTGGGGCTTACTGGAGGACCCCAGGCAGTGAAGGGGACTTCAATCCCCATCCACGAGTTCACCAGGAAGCATGTCTGCAGACTGGTGGGCAAAGGGGGCGTGGCCTGCTATGTGAACATACCAATGCGGATGCGTGTAACTTACTGGAGGTAATAGGAGGGGTGGTTGGCCCCCAAGGTTGTCCTTGGAGGCCAACTACCCCTCCTGTTACCTCTAGCAAGTCCCACCCAGAGGTATTGCTAAGAGGTCTTTGGAGGCCACATCCCCCTTTCTTCACCACTCTGCAAACGCTCCTCTTGGCATGCTACTAGTTAGGGGAAGAAGTCCCCTTTACTCCTGAGGGACTTTGGGGGCCAAGACGCCCTCCTGGTACCTCCTGTAAGTCCTATGCAGTGGAATTCCTGAGCGCTGGTCTGAGGCCCAGCCCCCTTTCTCCACCATTCTGCTAATGCGACTACCAGTTAAAGAAGCAGTTGCAATGTAATAGGTCTCTCATTTGCAAGAGTTAGAGCTAATGGCATTGTAAATGTAAGAGTTTTCTACTAAGGTTTTTTGGAGTGGAGTGGAGTGGACGTACGTTGTGTGTAGTGGAATTATGTGGTATGATGTGCAGTGAAAGTATGTGGTATTTAGTGTATAGGAATTATGTAGAGTGGGATTATGTGTTATGGAGAGCAATTATGTGGTATGGTAGTCTGTGTTGTGGAGTAGTAACCTCCGGTTTAGTTTTCCTCGTATCCATAGAAGCTAAACTATAAACTCAATGAGACAAAAAAAGAAGGAACCATGAGGGGCACTTCTGGACCTAGTCAGAGGTATGAGCACGGCCACTGGAATTATGCGACTGTTTGGCTGCACCAACTTGTGCACAATTATGCATTTTGTGCATTTGCCACATAATCCATCATCTGCTGCATAATCTGCAGATTTTTAAAAAAAAAACTTGTTTCTAGACCAAACTGCTCAAACATTACCAAAAACGCATGACAAGTTTTATAGCATGGTGGAAGGCCCTTTGCAAACCAGGAATTGTCACCTCTTACTTATTGGTAAATGTGGGTGTTATATTGGTATTAATGGTGTGCAAACCCCTCTTGCTTGTTTCTGTGCCTCTCTTGCATCTCTCTGCATTTCTCTACCTTCTTTCTGCAACTTTCTTCCTTTTTCTGCACTTCTCTTGCCTCTTTCAGCACATCTCTTCTGCTTTCTGCACCTCCCTTCTTTCTGCACCTCTCCTACCACTTTCTGCACCTCTGTTGCTTCTTACTATGCTTCACCTGCCTCTTTCTGCACCCTTCTTCCCTCTTTCTGCACATCTCTTGCCTCTTTCTGTATCCCTGTTCCCTCTTTCTGCACCTCTGTTGCTTCTTTCTGCACTTCTCTTGCTTCTTTCTGCACCCTTGTTGCCTCTTCCTGCACTCTTTTCCCCTCTTTGTACACCTCTCTTGCCTCTTTATGCACCTGTCTTGCCTCTTTCTGCAGTTCTCTTGCCTCTTTCTGCACTTCTTATACTTCTTTCTGCACTTCTGTTTTCAGCTCCCCTCTTGCCTCTTTCTGCACCTCTGATGCTTCTTTCTGTACTTCTCTTGCCTCTTTCTGCACCCCTCTTGCATCTTTCTGCTCCTCCATTGGTTCTTTCTGCACTTCTCTTGCTTCTTTCCACACCTCTCTTGCATCTGTCTGCATGCCAGGTCCCTCATTCTGCACCTATTGTGCCTGTTTCTGCAACACACTTGCCTCTTTCTGTACCTATTGTGCCTGTTTCTGCAACACTCTTCCCTCTTTCTGCAGTTATCTTGCTTCTTTCTGTACCCCTGTACCCTCTTGTTGCACCTATTTTGCCTATTTCTTCAATACCCTTACCTCTTTCTGCACCTGTTTCTCCACCACTCTTTCCTCTCTTGCCTCTTTCTATACCATTGTTGCTTCTTTCTGCACACCTTTTGCTTCTTTCTGCACCCCTCTTGCCTCTATGTGCACCCTTCTTCCCTCTTTGTGCACCACTCTTGCCTCTTTCTGCACCTCTCTTGCCTCTTTCTGCAATCCTCTTGCTTCTTTTTGCACCTCTTTTCCTTCTTTCTGCACTTCTCTTCCTTCTTTCTGTACTCCTCTTGCCTCTTTCTGCACCTCTGTTGGTTCGTTCAGCACTGCTCTTGCTTCTTTCTGCACTGCTATTGAAAATTTCTGCTCCCCTATTGCCTCTTTCTATATCCCTCTTCCCTCTTTCTGCACCTCTCTTGCCTCTGTCTGCACCCCTGTTCCTTATTTTTGCCACTCTTTTGCCTGTTTCTGCAGTTCTCTTGCCTCCTTCTTCACCTCTGTTGCTTCTTCCTCAACTTCTCTTGCCTCTTTCTGCACTACTCTTGCATCTTTCTGCACCCCTGTGACGTCATTCTGTATTTCTCTCGCTTCTTTCTGTGCCTCCCTTGCTTCTTTCTGCACCCCTCTCGCCACTTTCTGCACCCCTCTTTCCTCTTTCTGCACCTCTCTTGCCTCTTTCTTCACCTCTTGCTTCTTTCTTCGCTTCTCTTGCCTCTTTCTGCACTACATTACTCTTTCTGCACCTCACTTGTTTTTTTCTACAATTCTCTTGCTTCTTTTTGTATTTCTCTTGCCTGTTTCTGTATTCAATTTGGAAGTGCAAGCTGTCAAGTTTAAAGGTCTGCATGCTTTTGTGACTGAGGTATTTGTCTACTTGTACATGTATTCTCACGTGTTATGCATCTGAAGATGTTAGCCTCTAAAAAACGGGTAGCTTCTCTTATAAGTGGTCAAACCTTCTTATTTCTGCTCTGTCATTGGGTTGCACAGGCAGACATGGTTTATGTATATAGTTGTTATAGAGCCCCTCAAATAAACTATTGAATTCCCATGCACCCTGTATTATGAGCAGAAAGAAATACATCCTCCTTTTTGCACACAAATGTACAGAGTATGCTATTTGAAACACAGGAATTCAAGTCTTTGTATGTTTACTTTTTGTAACATGTCACTAGGTAAAAGCACAGACACATGCATTCATACCTTCATCAACTTGGTTAGACTTACAACAGTGATATGGTTAGGATTGCTGTTTTACATTTGGTACGCCTAACATTCTGAACAGTCGCCAAATAGTGAACCTTCAAGAGAAAAGAGAGGTTTAAGACATCTTGGGAAAAGGATTAGTGATTAGGCTACTTTGTTTGAGTGTGTGGAAAGGTACAGTCAAAGTAGGTCTCTTTCTGCACCTCTGTTTCTTCTTTCTGCACTTCTCTTGCATGTTTCTCAACATTTCTTCTTCTTTCTGGACTTCTATTGTCTCTTTCTCCATTGTTCTTGCTTCATTCTGCTCCTTTTTTCTATTTCTGCACCTCTCTTTCCTCTTTCTGTATTTCTCTTGCTTCTTTCTGCGCCTTTCTTCCTCTTTCTGTACATGTTCTACCTATGTAGGCATAGTTAGAAATTAGCATTGAAACAACCTTAGACAGTCACTGTAAAAAACATCGGTTGCAGGGACCATATAGTTAGGGATTAGCATTAAAAAAACCTTAGAAATTCACAGACAAAACTGTGGTTTCAGGGGCGTTATAGTTAGGGATTCACATTTAAAAAACCTTTGAAATTCATTGAAAAAACCACAGGTTTCAGGGACGTTATAGTTAGGGATTCGCATTTAAAAAACCTTAGAAATCCATTGAAAAAACCACAGCTTTCAGAGACGTTATAGTTAGGCTGACATTTCACTTGTATAAAAACAGAGCAATTCTGCTATTATAGTTAGCTGAGCTAACTATAACTTGCGCCCCCGCAATGCACTGCTGATGATATCACATATTGCATCACTCATGACCTGGTCACACTCACAGAGTCTCTCACAGACCTATTGATATTCTGATGCAGTCACTCACAGACCTACTTATACACTCATATATTTACTCAGAGACTTACTGAGAGATGCATACATCCACTTACAGATGCTGTCAGAGACTGAGACACCCACTCAGACGCTGAGGCATCCAGTCACAGGCCCAGTCAGAGACTCATGCACTGACTCACAGACCCATTCTGAGGCTCATGTGCCCATTCACAGAACCAGTCAAAGACTCAGATACCCAGTGGGTGACCCACTCAGACACTGATGCACCCACTCATACACTCAAACACCCAGTCAGAGAGCTAGAGAGAGACAATCACACACCCACTCACTGACTCACAGAAAGACTCACCCAGTCAGAGAGTCACTGAGAGAATCATGCACCCACTCACAGATCCACTAAGACACTCATGCATTCACTCAGAGACCCACTTGAATTTTCATGCACTTACTGTCAGACCCCATCAGACACTTATGCACCCACTCACAGATCCACTCAGATTCTCAAACACCCACTCAGACAGTCACTGAAACACTCACATACCCAGTCATAGATTCCACTCATACAACCTGTTACTGGCACATTCAGAGATTCATAAATATTGTTATAGAGTTATTTAGATAGTGATGTATGTAGTGTGATACTTAGACTCAATAATATAGTTATGTGTTTTGAATGTGCCCCTGGCTATTGAATGTCTGCTTTTGTTTTGCGATTTCACAGCGTATTCACGAATATTGCAACGTTGTCCCAAATATTTGAAAAAATTGACAAACAAATTATTTATAAAAAAATAAGCAATATTGTCAGTACTAGGGTGGCTCTAAAAAGAGCCTTTGTGTTCATTGTGTGTATATAACAGCTACACCAAAGACTGGATACAGAGTTTCAGGTTGCTCAGAAACACCCTATCATCTTCATCTGTAAAATGAACTTCATCACTTCTATAGATTCCATGCTTGTCAAAACGCATGTTGTTGTTGTAGATAGATCCCATGTTATGGTCTCTGAGTAATGCAGAATCAGTTTTATCAACATGTTTCCTGGCTTTGTCAATCTGTGTTCTACACACACTGAGAAATGGGGCAATTTGAAGTATATCACTATTTTAGAAGAGGTGCGTTGACAAGACACATATGTTGTAAAAACTGCCCGCACCCACAAAAATGTGGCGTGCTTCATCATAGGGCTGCTGCAACACCTCCACGCAAGTCAATGATAGAGGTGGAGCAATAGGAAGCGGGAGACAAGACAAACATCAAGTAACAAATTTATATTGGGGGTCGATGGAAAGATGCAGAAAAAACAATATTAAAACTAACGCAGGGATCTCCTAACTTCCCTATATTTGTGGATTCCCTGATTACATTAAAATGGTTTTAATCAACCAGTGGATGGTGGTATTCTGGTCTATAATGGACCCACTACCCCTCCACTCTGCAAACTGTCAACATGTTTCAGCCGGATAATGCGTTGTCCCCGGCTTTCATCAGGACTAAAGAGTAGATCCCTAAGAAACTTTCCCTACCTCTTACCTTAAGGAGTAGAGCATTGTCACAGCCTGCGTAAATGCTTAGCTCATGAAGGTTTTGTAACTCACTCAAAGAGAATATCCTGTAATAAATGAAAAGTTTTACATATAAAAACACAACATATAGTACCAATCATGGTGTATGGTTCTATAATAAAAACATTTATAAAGTAAAATTGTGGTCTTGTCCCTCTTAACTATAATCGTGCAAACTGGCTCATGTTAATGTAAATGTAAAAACACCGTAGAATTGGACCAATCGTCCTCTATGAGCATGGAAACATCGCTCTTAAAGTAAAAAAGTCATAGGGACATCGGTACTCAGTGAGCCATCATGAATGTGCACTCGGTATCCCTTACCGGGTTTACTTGATACTTGTGTTCGAACTGGCGGAGAGTGGGGACGGCTCCCTGTAGTCACACACTGCATCAGTAAAGATAAAAATGATCATGTAAAGGAAGGTTAATATGCTGTATGATCAGGGGTATTACTTTTAAATACTTAGACCTTGATAAAGCAGACACTCCTTGGACTAAGCATTGCTTCAGGATGTCAGAAAAACTGGGTCTAGCTTATGGAGAGGATGCTGTTGAACAGATCCTTGCAGGGCCATCATTACTTGGTAAAACAACCTTCACTCAAGTCCTTTCCCAGGGTGAAGGATGGGACACACTGGTCGAACTGAAGCGGTCACACGTAAAGGCGATCTTACATGGGGCTATACTAACTGAATACCTGAGAGCCAATGCCACCCCACAAGGCCTTATTGTCAACAATGAACCACTGATCTTTCTAGAAGATGTAACATTCAGAAAAGATTGGTCTCTTATAGCCTGGATATGTACAAGGGATTGGCTTATTTTAATTATAAATACAGTCAAAAGAGTAGCAGACACCCTCTACATTCAAATGCACGCAAGTGAGCAAGGCTTGAAAACAAGCTTTACATTGGCCACTTACAAAAGGAAGCTGGAGGAATCAAATAGCAAACTATGGGAGTACAAAGATTACCTCCTTCGGTCCAAGGTGGGCAAACTACAAAAGGACCTGAAGAAATTAACAAAAGAAAAGGCTTATCCTTAAACAACAGAGAACAAGTTGAGTAGTGTAGTGGTTGATGAGCTATTGAACTTTGAATACTGCAGAACATTGTTTCTATTATGTTTGTTGTATGTAGACTGAACACACCAGAGGCGAGGGGTGGGGAGGGGTGGGGGAGGAACTGGCTTGTTTCCTAAGGATGTGATTATCTGTCAGCCAACAGTGACTTGCTCTGATTGTGGGCAGAGTACGGCCATGTATGTGACCATTGATAATTCAAAGAAGGAGGAGAACTGAGAAATAGATTAACAATGTGGAAAATGTAACCATTCCAGTGCAAGGGCAAAGAAATCGAACACAGTATATTGAAGAGCTATTGTCACAATGTATATTGATCCATTTTTATGCAAACTAAATTGCCAGATGTTTTGTTGTTTGGAAATTAATAAAAATATATTTAAAAAAAATAAATCCTTACACAACAGAGGAGTACGCTCAGAAGAAAATGGAGGGCATGAAAAAGGGCCCACAAAGCAACCTTAGGAACACAGACATGATGGGCTCTAGTAGTGAGGGAAGTGACTACGAGAGAAGACCCCATAGAAGGGGTAGAGGTAGAGGATGCTTTGCAGGATCATGCCCAGGATTCAACCCCATGTTTTTGAAATTCCCAGGGCAGAATTTTGGCTGGACACCCGTGTGCCATCAATTCCCACTAATGCAGGGACCCCAAAACCCTCAATATCCATAGATGCAGAATCCTTTTTTAGGGAGAGGCAGAGGGAGAGGCATGGGCAAACTGAAAGGGACACTAGGGGAGCAATGGGAGGATTTGAATCAGCGGGTAATGAGGAGCATGGCGAGGGACCCCTCTCCTGGAACGAGCAGGGAATAACATTGGTAATGAATCTCACAGACGCATCCCTGACCGGCCCACAAGAATCACTCCTCAATAAGGGCTTAGGCTTTGTACCAACAAACATTCAGGATGGCTTCAAAATACGCCACGAACTGGCAGGTTTCTTCCGAAATATTAGGCTCAAAGTCTATTTCGAAGGCAGACCAGAGGGAGATGACAGGGATGGGGATACAAACTTCCACCCAAAATCTAACTTCACACCCACGACCGCAGTTCTCCCCATTGAGGTAGCAGTATTTGAATAGGCGAAACCTGGGCAAGAAAAGAGTCCAGCTCCTCCAAGAACCTCACTAAACATGAAAAGGAAGCTTTGGACCAACTGAGGATTAACTCTGATATTGTGATAAAACCAGCAGATAAAGGGGGAGCCATAGTTATCCAGACGAAAAGAACCTATAGAGCAGAGTGCTCGAGACTGCTCTCAGACGCGGGGAAGTACAGTGTCCTCCCTAGAGATCCTACCCCAGACAACAAGAAGTAAATAGCCTCGGTGGTAGAGGAAGGAGTAAACTACGACTGAATCAGAGAAAAGAAAGGGAAATTCCTATGTCAAGAGGACCCAATGACACTGTATTTTTATACCCTTCCAAAAGTACACAAACCAACCAGACCACCATCAGGCAGACCGATCGTGTCCTGGATTGGCTCGATCCTTGAACACCTTTCACAGTTTTGTGACTGTTTTATAAAACCCCTGGTACAGAATAGGACAGACTACCTTAAGGACACTACGGATGTGCTCAACCTACTGAAGGACCTCACATTTGACCCTACTAAGGATATTTTGGTGAATCAATCAATTAGGCAGTTCTAAGCACTCTACTCACCCAAGAGGGTCTCAAGGCGCTTTGGACATGGGGTAGAAGTGCTGTTCAGCTGATGATCCAGGTCTTGAGAGTCTTCCTGAAGGTGTTTAGGGAGGGGGAGCGTCTGATGTCTGTCGGAAGCTCATTCCAGATCTTGGCTGTGATGTAGGAGAAGGATCTTCCACCTGCTCTGGATCTGTGGATTCAGAGGGTTTCTGTAAGGACGAGGTTGGCTGATCGGAGGTTTCTTTTCGGCATGTGGAGGGTGACTCTGTCGTTGAGGTATTTATGTCTGGTATTGTGTAGGCATTTGTAGGCATGGGCGAGGATCTTGAAGGTGACTCTTTACTTCGTGGGGAGACAGTGGAGCTTCCGTAAGTGTTGGCTTATGTGTTCACGTCTAGGTAGGCCGAGGACGAGTCTGGCGGCGGTGTTCTGTATTGTCTGGAGTTTGTGGAGTAGGGATTTGTTTATGCCGGCATAGAGTGCATTTCCATAGTCCAGCCTGCTGGTGATGAGTGCGTGGGTGCCTGTCTTCCTCACCTCAGGGGTTATCCATTTGAAGGTTTTTCGGAGGATGCAGAGGGTGTGGAAACAGCTGGAAATGACGGCATTGATCTGTCGGTTCATGGAGTCGAGTACAATGCTGATGTTTCTGGCCTGGTCCGTGGAGGTCGGTGAGCTGCGGAGAGCGGTGGCTCACCAGGTGATGTCCCATGCTGAGGGGGTGGCTCAGAGTATGAGGACTTCTGTTTTCTTGGAGTAGAGCTTTAGGCAACTGTTGGTCATCCAGGCTGCGACATCCTGCATTCCATTCTGGAACTTGAGTTTAGTGGTGGTGTGGTCTTTGGTGAGGGAGAGGATGAGCCGGGTGTCGTTGGCGTAGGATACAATTCTGAGGCCGTGTTTTCGGATGAGGGTGGCCATGTATATGTTGAAAAGGGTCGGGCTGAGAGATGACCACTGTGGGACGCCGCAGGTGATTTCCGTGGGGTCAGAGAGTAAGGCTGGCAGTCTCATCCTTTGGCTTCTACCGGTAAGTAATGACCGGATCCTTTCGAGGGTGGTTCCTTGTATGCGTGTGTTTTGTAGTCTGGTTGTGAGTGTACGGTGGGAGACGGTGTTGAAGGCTGCTGAATCAATGCTGCAGTGTGGCCTTGGTCGAGGGGGATGTGAATGTTGACTGTGGCGGTGAGTCGGGGGTTCCCGGTGCTGTGGTTGCTTTGGAATCCAGATTGAGATGGGTCGCAGATGGCATTGTCTTCGATGAAGGATGTTAGTTCCGCGCTGACTGTTTTCTCTGTGACTTTAGCGGCAAAAGGGAGAAGAGAGATGGGCCGGTAGTTCTTGAGGTCCTTGGGATCAGCTGAGGGCTTCTTGAGTAGGGGTGGGCGGAATTTGCGCAATCGCGTTACGCAAATCTCTGCGAAACGGTAAAAAATCTCCGCCAACACGCAGAAATTCCGCGAACATGCGGAATTGCTTGTTCGCGATGCTTTTTTCCTGTTCACAATCGCTGTTTGCGTGCTCGGGGAGAAATATCTCGCGAACACGCATTTTGAGAACGCGAACAAGCAAAAAATTTCGCGAAGTCGCGGAAAGCAGAATTTTTGGCAATTTCGCGTTCTCCGCGGAACGCGAAATTACCCAAATTCCGCAAATTCCACGAGCGGAACGGAATTTACAGCCCAGGCCTATTCTTGAGCAGAGGTCTGGTTTCTGCACAATTCCAGTCATCTGTGAAGGTGCCGGTTTCGAAGGTGGTGTTGATGGTTCGTTGGAGTTCGGGTGCGTCGGCTCTGTGATAGATGTGTGGTGGACAGGGGTAAGTGGGGACCCTTGAGTGGATGCTTTTCATGGTTGAGGTGACATCTTTGGCCATGATTGGAGTCCAGTAGGAGATTGTTTGCTGGCTGGTTTGGTTGGAGGGTGAGTTGGCTGCTGAGTTGGGCATCAAGCTGGTAAAGTTGTCGTAGAGGTTCTTTATCTTCAGGTGGAAGTAGGATCTGAGTTTTTCACATAGGTCTTGGGACTGGGTGATGTCCGTGGCTTCGCTGCAGGGGTTGATGAAATCCTAGATGACAATGAAGAGTTCCTTGGAGTTGCTAGTGTTGGCAAGGATTTTTTTGTTGATGAAGGTCCTTTTGATGCTTCTGATTTGTTGGTGGCAGTTTGTCATGGCTTCCTTGTACACTTTGACCTCCTGAGGCGGAAGCCGGGAGAGTCGCTCCTAGACTTTTATAATTATTGACTGTAATACTGTGATTTTAAGACAGCATTTTTAAAACTATTTGAGTGTATTATTGTGATTTTACAACAAGACCTACCTCTCTCCCCTGGGCACTCCCGCGCAGTGGTTTGGAACGCTGCCGCGGGATACTTCCTTGTGTTGCCGCCACCCCCCTGGGACACACAGGCCACGCCCACCACCATTCAGGCCACGCCCCCTTTTCGAGTATTTAAAGCGCGCCGCGAAAAAGCGCGAGTCTGAACACTTTGACCTCCTGAGGCAGAAGCCGGGAGAGTCGCTCCTAGACTTTTATAATTATTGACTGTAATACTGTGATTTTAAGACAGCATTTTTAAAACTATTTGAGTGTATTATTGTGATTTTACAACAAGACCTACCTCTCTCCCCTGGGCACTCCCGCGCAGCGGTTTGGAACGCTGCCGCGGGATACTTCCTTGTATTGCCGCCACCCCCCTGGGACACACAGGCCACGCCCACCACCATTCAGGCCACGCCCCTGTCCCCACCTATTATTTAATATGTGCTTCCACCGGACGCGCAGAGGACGAGCGCAGCGGGCGCGCCATTTGCTCGCCGGAGGCGCGCCAAAGGCAAGCCCGTCTGAGCCCGTCCGCGACCAGACCGCGCCGGGGCCAGGCATGCTGCCGGTAAGTGGGCGCGCAGGGGAAGGATCGTGTGGTCAAGGGTTGACCTATGGGCTCTCAATACTACATCTGAGTGCTGCATTCATGGGATAGATCCTCAGACTTTCGCTCCTCCTCAGATTTGTGGAACTTGTTGGTTATCACTGGCACCAAGAGACACTGCAAAGCTTTCCAAACCTAAGCCGCTGATTAATAAAGGTCTTAGAGCAGGCCTTCTGAATTGCAGATCCCTTGTTAAACATACAGATGATATCTGGCTACTACTAGAAGAGCACAAGTGGGACGATCTGTTTTTAACAGAAACATGGATCAATGAGGATAATATGACCGCCATTGCACTGGCAGTACCCCTGGGATATAAAATATGTTGCTCGAACTGCACAGGCACTAAAAGAGGTGGAGGTGTGGCTGTCATATTTAAAGAACAGCTTGTATTAACATCCTCGGCCCCTACCATGATTCAGGGAATCGAGGGGCTACACTTTTGTTTTCGGGTGAGTCCTCAGCTATCTTTAGCGGGATTAGTGATCTACCGCCCACCTGGCGGTGAGGATCCCAATTTGTTAACTCTGCTGGAGACGATTGTTCAGAGCTCCCTCCTCCACCCTCAATTCATCGTGGTCGGGGATTTTAACATTCATATGGACAAAGCAGACTGCGCTCCTGCAGAGCTGCTGAGATCCACACTAAATACTCCCAAGCTGAGACAGATTAATGACGGCCCCACGCACAGAGCGGGTCACACGCTCGATCTAATTTTCTCTAATATTAAGGATGTGAAGGCGGAGGCACCACTACCGTTAATCTGGTCAGACCACTCACTGATCCCATTTAAATTAAATATAGCTAATGATAGTCCTGCTTCAAGCAAATGCTCTTTTTTGAAGAGACAATAGAAAAAACTAGTCCCTGATATCATGGGCCCTGTTCTGGCTCAGAATATCCCATCTCTCACCTCAAATGCTAACATGGACGCACAGCTACTCAATGATTGGGTCGGGAATATGGTTTCGTCTATTGCACCAGCCTCACGAGCAATATCTAAACGGGACTCCCCCTCCGCTCCCTGGTTCTCTCAGGACCTCAGGGCGGAAAAAGCAGCCTGTAAGAGGCTGGAGAGACTGTGGAGGGTAAATTATGGGCCCTCAGAAAAAACCAGATATAAGGAAGCATCCAAAAAACTACAGAAGGCTATTAGAAAGGCAAAAAAACAGTTTTACGCGGATTCTATCCAGCAGGCAGAGCAGTCGAGCAAACAGATCTTTAAGGTAGTACAGTCCTTTTTTAAACCTAAATGTACTGAGAGGGAGGTCCCCCCGTCAACCACTCTGTGCGAAAACATCTCGGAGTTCTTTGATCAAAAAATCAAACAAGTCTATGAGTCCTTTGGGCCAGAGAAAAAAACGGTGAAAACGGACCTAGCTATCAAAGATGTGATGGGTGAAACCTTAGCTCAATTCCAGGCGATACCCCTGAGTGCGGTTAGACAAGTACTAAACCGCTGCAAATCTGGTTCACCGGACGACCCATGTCCATCTAAACTCTGGTGCACCTTAGCTGATTTTGTGGCCCGCACATTACAACAGATCTGGAATACGTCCATCGTCTCGGGGGTATTCCCGAACATCTGGAAACATGCTACCCTCCTCCCGCTTAAAAAAAAACCTAATGGGGATCCAAAAGACCTCAGCAATCTACGCCCGATCTCTCTGCTAGCAGCACCGGGAAAAATGTTCGAGAAAATAATACAGCGCCAGTTGAGCAAATTCATTGAAGACAACAAGATACTGCATGAGACGCAATCAGGCTTTCGTCCTGGCTTTAGCACGGAGACAGCTCTAATTGAGGTGGCAGAGTCAGTAAGGTGGTCGATGGATTCGGGAAGCTCAGCGATGCTGGTACTCTTGAATCTGTCGGCCGCATTCGACACGGTTGATCATGCTAGACTCTTGATGCGACTGGCTGAGATAGGCATCCGTGACCAGGCTCTGGGGTGGATACACTCGTATCTGTCCCAGAGAACACAGAAGGTGGCACTAGGGACTGTATCCTCAACACCCAAAGTCCTCAGTTGTGGCGTCCTGCAAGGGTCGGCACTCAGCCCCCTCTTGTTTAACATCTACCTCGCTCCACTCTTTACGCTGATTGCCAATTGGGGTGTCAAGGCAATCTCATACGCCGATGACACCCAATTGGTGTTTCCGTATTCAGAGGTGTCGCAGGAGTCCTTCTCGAGCTTCAAGTGCTGTCTCCAAGATGTGGCCTGTTGGATGAATACGAATAAATTAAAACTAAATGCTAATAAAACGGAAGTGATCTTTTTTGGTAAAGGCCCCCCTCCACCCTCAGAGCTATGGTGGCCAGCGGAGATGGGACAAGCCCCCTCCCCCAGCCTAACAACAAAAAATCTGGGAGTGCGGTGGGATGACAGTCTGTCCTTTACCTCGCATATTCAACAAGTAGCCGGCTGCTGCTTGAGTAAGCTGAGGAATCTCCGCAAGATTTTGAGACTTCTCCCTGAGAGTTGTCGGAAAACAGTAATCCATGCCACAGTGACATCTAGGCTGGATTACGCCAACGGCCTCTATCTGGGCTTACCTAAATACCTTATTCAAAAACTTCAGCTGGTCCAAAATGCGGCTGCGAGACTGCTAATGCGGATTCCTTTTAAGCACTCAGTCTCTCCGTATCTTTGATCACTGCACTGGCTACCAGTTGCCAGCAGAATCAAATTTAAGGCACTCACGTTGGCCTTTAGATCTCTGTTTGGCACCTGCCCTAAGTATTTGAAAACCCGGCTCCCGAGATACTCCCAGGCCCATGCGCTTCGCTCCAATTTCCGCGTTCGACTTGCCGTCCCACGAGCAAAAAGGGCTCGGCTGGGGAGTCGAACTTTTTCGGCTAATGTTGCGACACTGTGGAACACCCTGCCCCCAGCAATTCAGATAGCCCCCTCTGAATATTGCTTCAAGCGGTTGCTAAAGACTTGGTTCTTTACCCAACCACGCTAAGCTCCCCCACTTCAGTCCTCTGGGTTAACTGTGTTTTTCCTAGCGCCGGGACACCTCCTCGTGAGGTAGCTGTTCGCACTTTACAAAAAGCCGTATTATTATTATTATTATTATTAGGTGGTGTGGTTTTCAGGTGTCTTGCTGTTTCTCCAGTTCTTCTCCAGGTGTCTGCAATCGCATCTGGCTTCTTGGAGGTAGGTGGTGAACCAGGTGGCCTTCCTGGGGCACTGTTTGTCGGGGTTGCATAGCGGGGTGAATTTGTCTGCACAGTTGGCGTCGGAAGGTGTGGCATTGTTGTCTCGGGTGAGGGTGGAGTTGAGTTGCTCGTCTGTGACTTTGCTCCAGTTCCTTCGTGGTGGGAGTGGGGATAGTTTTGGTGCCTTGGGTTTGCGACGAGGAAGTGTACGCAGTGGTGGTCGGTCCATGGGGACTGCGTTATGTGGCTGAAGTGGACACTGTTTCCTTCTGTGAAGATGGGGTTGAGGGTGTGTCCTGCCTTGTGGGTCTGTATGATGACAAGTTGTTTCAGTCCAATGTTGCCAAGGTTGTCACAGAGGGTGGTGGAGTTGGGGGTCACTGGGGTTGTCAAGGTGGAAGTTCAGGTCCCCGATTAGTATGTAGTTCATTGAGACGATAGCATGGTGTGCGATGAGGTTGGTTATGGTCACGGCGAAGGGGGGGTTTCTGTATGCGAGGTTGCCGTGGAGTGTGGCATTGGGGCTGGTCTGGACCTGGAAGTGGAGGTGTTCAGTGGCTGTGAAAGTTTTGCTGGAGGAAGTGAAGCAGAGGGCGAGACCCCCTCCCAGGCGGTTAGGGTGGTCCTTCCTTTGGGTCTTGTATCCATCTGAGATGGCGATGGTGATGTCGGGAGCAGAGGAGGCATTCGTCCAAGTTTCTGTGAAGAAAGCTACATTGGGCGAGAGAGAGACAATCATATTCCAGATCTCAACGACTTGTATGTGCATGGAGAGCACGTTGAGGAGGATGCATCTCAAGGAGTCGGTGGTGTTGGTGGCCGGGGTGGTAGTTCAGGTCTGACGGCAGTGGCAGCAAGAGAAATGACATGGGTTGTGTTTGGCATGGCCTGTTGGCAGCTGTTGTGTCTTCCGGGGTTGAGTGTGAGGAGAGCGGCTTTGTTGTAGTGGTGGGTGGTTTGGGTTCTAGGGTCCCTGGCGCTCGTGGACAGGTGTAGATCGGCTTGCATTTGGCTTGCCTTCAGCCGCCATTAAATAGGGGAGGGATGAGAGACTGGGAGGCTGGAGCGGAGCTGTCCAGGGGGAGGAGTGGGAGGGGCAGCAGCAGCAGGAATCGGCATGAAAAAATTAATAAAATTAAAAAGAATACGTGAGAATTTAAAAGAAGTGAAGTCAAAGAGTGTATTAAAATAAGAGGTGGCAGGAGGAATAACGATGGTTAAGGGCGGCAGGCGAGGGGCAGGGCGAGGGCTGATGCAGGCAGGATCGCAGGCGGAGTGGCCTGCAGGCGCGAACCTGATCGGGAGAAGGTCGGAGGACTGGGGAGCAGGCGATGGCACAGCAGAGCTACTGGGGACGAGAGTTGACCTGGGATTAAACATTGAATCTCTCTACACAAATATACCCCAGAGGGAAACACTATGAGTGGTAGAAGAGATTCTTTTTGACCTAGAGTGGTCCTTTTGCACACCAAGACCATTTATTCTGCATCTCGCAGAAATTGCACTTACAAAGAACTTTTTTGAATTTCAAGGCACCCTCTACCTCCAAACCCATGGTACGTCTATGGGAAGTACGTTTGCTCCCAGTCTTGCAGGACTTTACATGGTGTCTTTTGAAGAACAGTTAATCTTCACCCCCACTAGCGCCTGGAGTGGAAATATCAAATTGTGGAAGTGATTTATCGATTAAGTGCTCTTGATTTGGGAGTGGGATATCCAGTCTATCATGGATTTTCTAGAATGGCTTAACAGCTGAAATCTCCTCCTGCATTTCACATCAACAGTGACAACAGAATGTCTGCCCTTCTTGGACCTGGAAATTGTCCAGAGGGTGGGTAAACTACAAACAAGGGTGTTTCATAAACCAACAGATAGGAATAGCCTCCTTCTGTTTGACAGGTTCCACCCAGATCGCTAACAGACAACCTCCCGGTGGGCCAATTCTTCCATCTCCAGAGATACTGCTCCCACACGAGGGACTTCGGAGGAAGCTAACAGTCTAGCAGATAAACTGCAGAACATACAACACCCTCAGAGAATCATCAGACAGACACAGAAGAGGGCACTAAGCTGCAACCAGGAGGCCCTCTTAGAGTCAGTGATAAAACCTCCTACGAACAAAGCGATCTGCGTAACCACCTTAACACAGCCTCCAACAGTATCAAAGGCATTATTACACAGAACTGGAGGATCCTGAACTCTAATGGACTATGCCTGGAAAAACCACTCTTCTCCTTCAAAAGAAGTCAAAATATAAGGGCCCTTTTGGTACATACCAGACGAGATCTATTCCTGCGAGAATCTGTGGGAACTGCCTACTGTGACCGGACACACAAGGTGTGGATCATGTGATGTGTGTCACCTGACCGACAACACAAAAAGCATTGACATTCGACTCACCTATGTTATGTTATGTTATTTTAATTTATTCAGCGCACAGCTACTCGGAAGTGTCCCGGCGCTATAGACCGCTGGGATACCCGTCCTGGCTATCCCTGTGAGATGGTCCCTTTCTGGGTATCTCCAAGGTGAAACCAGGCATCCCCGGCGTCTGTGGGGGGCCGTTGTAGAGATGAGGCAAGCTTAATGCCCAGAGTTGCCGAGTGTAATCCTGGTTAGAGTAGGTACTGAGGCGAGAATTATCGAGTCCGTTTTGACCCTGGTCCACGACCCTGCCGCGTCGGGAATTGAACCCTGGTCCCTGGACGATTCTCTGCTTACGGATCTGACGCCTCTAACCAGTGAGACACACCTCTCCACCTACCCGTGGGAACAACGTATGCATTCAAATTGTAACACCAGCAATGTACTTTTCATGATTAGATGCCCTTAAGGCCTGGAGTACATAGGGATGATGACACGCAGAGTCAAGATAAGAATTATGGAACACAGGTTCCCAATCAGCTGTCAGAAAACGACACGCCTGACCACGCACTTCAAAGAAAAAAACACTTGGTCAACGACGTGTTCTGGACAGTATTGGACAAACCAATTATCCCACCTACTGCCCATAACATAGGAAATACCCTGTTCATGAATTTAGAGTGCGTAGCCATACAATGGGTCTGAATGATGACATACCTTGGAACGCCCTTAGCAAACTGTGATAAACCACATGGTCAGTGTTAGGGTGACAAGCTAGAATATGGCATGCCCCCCTCGGTATATGATTTCCCTCCACATGTTCTTATACACACCCTGGGGTGTTATTAACCACACCGGGTTTCTCCCTTTGTGATGCAACCCCTGCCCCACCTCCGAAAACAGGAACTGGGACAGTTACAATCCTACTCTCACCCCCCTGGGGGGAGGTACGTTCTCCAAAACAGACTACCAACATGATTGAAGTTCCAGATAGGCACCAGGAAAACAATGAAAGTAATGCCTAAGACAGGGACCAAGTACACACCACCCAGCGAATTAGACCACAAGACGATCTTCAGCCTCATTACCATCTCAGAAATGGATGATTTTGATTGAGTGTACCCTATAAAAATAACAAACCTAGTCCCCAATAAACTAATCCAAAAGTTGCAAAGATTTCTGAAAACCCAGGGGCTATTTTCACGAGGTGCCGGTACAGCTTATAGTAAGGCCGCCAACTGCTACATTAAAACATGGAGGTAGTAGGTCGGCGGCCTAGTTTTTTCAGCACCTCTGATGGCTCAGATTCATGCGCACCACGTCCGTGGTCATGTGGCCAGACGCAAATCCGGTGATACCTGAGATGCAAGGCATTGCTCCCGGTAACTACGCAGCGCCGGGAGGGACGAAATGTCAGTGACGAGCTCACCTTGACGAATCAAGTGGGGGAACCGGGGGCCCTCAGAGCAACGAACCAGTGAGTAGATCGATTGCCCATTTGAGCCCCAAACATGTATGCTGGCCATTTTATCCACGATAACCACCAGGGCAGAATGTGAATCAGTGGCACATATGAGTTCACTATGTTGTAGTTGAGCACGGAGTATGGCGAGTGATCGGCTGTATATTCCGATCGTACAGCATATTACCCTTCCTTTACATGATCATTTTTATCTTTACCCATGCAGTGTTTGACTACAGGGAGCCGTCCTAAATCCCCCACCAGTTCAAACACAAGTATAAAGTAAACTCGGTAAGGGATACCGAGTGCACATTTATGATGGCTCACTGAGTAACGATGTCCCTATGTCTTTCTTACTTTAAGAGCGATGTTTCCACCTCATAGAGGACGATTGGTCCTATTCTCCGGTGTTTTTACATTTACATTAACATGAGCTGGTTCGCTTGATTATAGTCAAGACGGACAAGACCGCAATTTCAGTTTATTTATATGTTTTTATTATAGAACCATAAACCATGATTGGTACTATATGTTGTGTGTTTATATGTAAAACTTTTCATTTACTGCAGGATATTGTCTTTGAGTGAGCTACAAAATCTTCATGATCTGAGCATTTACACAGGCTGTGACAATACTCTACTCCATAAGGTAGGAGGTAGGGAGAGTTTCTTAGGGATCTACTCTTTAGTCCTGATGAAAGCCGGGGACAACGCATTATCCGGCTGAAACATGTTGACAGTTTGCAGAGTGGAGAGGTAGTGGGTCCATTATAGAGCAGAGTACCACCATCCTCTGGTTGATGAAAACCTTTTTAATCTAACAGAGGATCCACAAATAAAGGGAAGTTAGGAGATCCCTGAGTTAGTTTTAACATTGTTTTTTCCGCACATTTCCATCAATCCCATATATAAATTTGTCTCTTGATGTTTGTCTTGTTTCCCCAACCCTATAGCTCCATCTGTCATTGGCTTGCGCGGAGTTGTTGCAGCAGCCCTATGATGAAGCATGCCACAAATGTTTGTGGGTGATGGCAGATTTTACAACATGTGTGTCTTGTTAAGGAACTTCTTCTAAAATAGCGATATACTTCTAATTGCCCCATTTCTCAGTGTTTATAGAGTTTTGTTATAGGAGGTCGAAGAGGGGCATTTCCTCCTACCCCTCATCTACTGCGTGTGAAGTGTTTTTCAATCTGTGGACAGAACTGATTTGAGCACTTCCATTTCTGCCTTTGGCATTTGTTGGAGTACATCAACACAGTGTGAGAGAAAAGTGAGATTAATTCTGCAAAGGTAACCTTCATGAGGATTTCCAGTCCTACTGCAGTCAGTGTGCCTAGGTCATTGCCACAACAGTGCACAATCATGTGGTGAGGGGTTTGGGAATCCTCAATGCTTTTAACCAAAGACAGTAATTGATGTTTCTGCAACCCTCTCTGGCCAACCCAAGTAATGTCCACATTAGGCAAGCCCAAGTCCCTGTCAATAACACTTTTTCTAGCAGACTCACTAGCCCAAAAGATACAACTATAGCTAACAATCCACACTCTAACTATTTTGAAGTGGAGCCGCAGTTGCAGACGGGAGAAGGCTGGAGCTGATTGAGGCAGTCTTCATAACAAAAAGCAGTTAAAAAGAAGGTGTGATCCTGGTTTAAAAAACACATATAATCGGAAGCTGTGAATATGGAGGTGAATACAATTAGGTAGTGTCTTGAAAGTATGAATAACTAGAGCTATGATTGGTTGCAGGGAAAATTAAAAAGAGTAATGCAGAGTTGGATATGTTTTTAGTTCTGTACTCTAAACAGCACCGGCTGCAGCTCATTTTGTAACCAGTATACCCCTTGTAGAATGTACTGCGAAACATTGTGACTTAGTGGTTCTAGTGGTTTGCTATGGACACTCTTCTAAGAGTGTGTTTGGGGAACGGTATGAAAGAGAGAGGTGTCTATTTTAACAAATTAGAGGACTTTAGAGTGATTGCTGAAACAAGGGCTAGATTTCCTAGTGAGGGTTTGCACAAATATCCTATCATATCAGGCTTATTTATAAAAGTGCATGAAAGGGCTAACAGATAGTAAACATTCAGAAGTGTACTTATAAAACTAAAACATGAAAGGCATGGGTTTTTTTGTTGCCTTCTGCACTATCAGAGAGTGCAAGTTTGAAAAGTTTGCCATTAATGGTTGCATTGTATGAGACAGGTGTTTCATTCCTATGCTTAGTTTTTACATTTCCTAAGAGTATTGAATCTATCTGAGAAGAGCAAAAATAAGTATTTGATCAACAAACTCAATTTTCAGGTTTCTGAATGACATATTTTGGAGAACAAAATTATTGAACAGGTATATGTGTATGTGAGAATGTTTAAAGACAGTAAAAGCTGTTTCACAAGACTCCAGCTCATGGCTTAGTACACACAAGTCACTTCTGTGATGTGCTTTAGGTATATTATAAAGCATGGTATTTTATGTTTGAAAGATGAGCGATACCTTTTTGAGTTAAATAAGTTACTTGTGCACCTGCAGGCTCCTATGCCAAGTACCACATACAGTATGTCAACTCTAAAGCAACTGACATACATGTTCACAAAGGCATAGAGTCTCTCGATCACCTAGTGAAACAGCTAAAGAAACACTTATACATTCAGTCAGTTACTATGAAACTAGTTATGTATGTAGGAGACTCAAAGGCAGCTGCAAGCACACCTAAATACCCCTCTATTCCCTAACAGAGGCACTGAGGTATTTGTTCAGCCATTTACATATACATTTAGAGAGCCATAAAGGTAGTAAAACAGAGTTATATACTTGCACATTTACTTAAACATCTCATGGCAGTGCTACTAGTGTACTTCTAAACTCACATAGATATGTAGGCAAGTGGTGAGACAACCTTCTGATCCAAGAAGACAAATAGTCCTTCATACAAGGGTAATATCTCAAGTGGAGACACTGTCTGTGCAGTCTAGCTGCAAGTTTCACTTCACATGTAATAGCTGTTTCTCAAGTGTGAAACCCATGTTTTAGTTCACAAAACACATCTCTAAGTAATGCTGTAGGAATGCCCTAAAGCATGGCACTTTGTGTTTAAAAGATGAGAGATGATCTTTTGAGTTCATTAAGTCACTTGTGCACTTGCAGGCCCCTATCCAAAGTACTAAATAGATTATGCTACCCCTCAAGCAACTGCCATACATGTTCACAACAGCATATACTCGGTCTCATATAGTGAGGCAGGTACCGAAGTACATATATATTTAGTCACTTAGCAGAAGCTACTTATGTATGGAGGAGGTCAAAGGCAGCTGCAGACACACCTACATGGCCTTCCATTCCCTGACACAGTCACTGAGGTATTTGTTCAGCCACTTCCATATACATTTAGAGAGCCATAAATGTACTGAAACAGATAGTCAAATACTGGTACATTTACTTAACATCTTATGGCACTGCTCCAAGTGTATTCCTACACTCACTCAAAATGTAGGCAAGTGTTGACACAAGCTTCTCATCCACACAGACAAAAATTCCTTCAGACATGGCTAATACCTATTAGTGTAGACCCTGTATGTGCAGTCCTACTGCAAGCTTCAGTGGCATGTAATAGCTATTTTCAGGTGTCAAACCCAAGTTTAATGCACTTAAAACACCTCTGAGGTATGCTGTAGGTCTGCCATAAAGCATGGTATTTTGTGTTTAAAAGGTGAGAGATGCTCTTTTGAGTTCAATGTTAGTTGTGCACTTGCTGCCTCCCCTATGTCAAGAACTACATACAGTATGTCACCCCTAAAGCAGCTGGCATACATGTTCACAAAAGCCCTCTTTCACCTAGCGAGACAGCTACAACAGCACTTATACATTCAGCCAGTTACTATGAAACTAGATATGTATGTAAAGACTCAAATGCAGCTGCTAACACACCTAAATACCCTTCTATTCGCCAACAGAGGCACTGAGGTATTTGTTCAGCAACTTACATATACATTTAGAGAGCTGTAAAGGTAATAAAATAGACAGTTACATACTGGCACATTTACTTATACATCTCATGGCACTGCTACAAATGTACTACACTCACTCATATATGTAGGCAAATGCTGACACTACCTACCTATTCATCCATGCATAGAGATACTTCTTTAAACATGAGTAGCCCTGTCTATGCAGTCTCACTGCACGCATTACTTAGGATGTAATACCTGTTTCCCAAGTGTCAAACCCACGTTTTAGGACACATAACACATCTATGATATATGCAGTAGGTAAGCCAAAAAGCATATAGTGCCTCTCCCTCACCTCCTCCCAGAGCAAAAGACACACTTCTATAGTCACTCACATATTCAGAAACCATTTGAGTATCCAGCTGTATGAAATGTAGTTGGACAGACACCTACATACTGCAGTATCACCTAACACTGGTACTGAGGTATTCGTTCAGCCACTTATATGCACACAATAGAAAGCTATAGAACTACTAACACAGAGTCACATACTGTCACATTTATGTATACATCTTAGGGCACTGTTGCAGCTCATCTTATAGAGGCACCAAGATTTGTAGAAAAGTACTGAGACACCCTAGCCATGTATGTAGACAAGTACACATTTTAACATAGGTAGATACTCAAGAACACAGTAGTGGATATGGTTGGGTACCCTGTAAGAGACTAATACATACAGTGATACACAGAAAGACATAGATATACACATGAAAATTAATTGAGTAATGTTAGCAATATTACAATAATAAAAGTGTTTATATCGGTACTTCAGTATCTGACATTACATAATGAAAAGCTAAATATAGTTCAATCAATCCATCAAAATATCTTTATTCAGTTTCATGTTGATAAAACCATAAAAGCACAATATAAAATATAGGATAAAATGTTGTATAATACAGTATGTACAATCACAGGAGCGGACCAGGCATAAACAGCGTAACCAGTTAGTTTTATGTATACATATTGCAACTAATATCCTAAAAACCTAGGACAAACAAACACACCCTCTATAAAGGAATACATAAAAACCTCCTTTAAATGAATAAGCAATATAGTTATTTTTTTTGCTTTCAGGCACCAATTTCTACTTAACTACAGGCAGTTACAATGTCATTGAAAAGTGATAAAAGAAAGAAACTGAAACAATGATATTCTGTCATCACAAATAACAAACAAAAGGGGAAAAATGCAGAACAAGTGGTGAAAGAGAAAAGAGCTGCTGGTAAGAGGACAAAGTCATTTCTTAAAATTGTATCTGCAGAACTAGAAACAGTGCACAATCAATTAAATAAAAAAATAAAGTTTAAACCATCCAAAAAAGTAGAGAAAGTCAGTGATATGATAAGAAAAACTCTTACAAAAAGCACAGAGTTTAAAGAAATCAAAGTTAAAATTTTCCGTAGTAGAGTAATTAACAATCGAATAACAGATTTGAAGAAGTATAAAAGAAGAAGAGAAGCAGTCAGACAAAAGGATCTTGTAGAGGGTTTAGTTGGTAAGGCCTTTGCTCTCAAGAGGAAACTATTTATTTTGATTCTAAAGAGAAAGACAAAACTGCATACAATACTGTTTTGGATGAGGAAAAGAAGCCAAAAGAAAAGAGTTGTCAATAAAGGAAACTTTTACAAAGTTTTCAGTGGTGGATGAAGGCATACTTCTAGTACTGAGTCATTCTTTAATTTAGAAAGCTATTTCCAAAAGAACACATAGGTGCATGCAGTTCATGAATCTGGAAGATATTATTAGATGAATAATGATACTGCTATTCCAAAAGAGGTGATTGTTGGATTTGGACCTTTTGGCAGGTTCACCCCTAAACTTTTTGCCTTTTAATGTGACCTGATGTTAGTTGTTTTTGGCTTGGCTTCTGCTCACTTTCGCACTGTGGCCCAGTGTAAAGTGCGTGCGCACTCTGAGTGTGTGTGGTGAGATTGGCCTACCCTCCTATAGGAATGCATGGGGGATATGTGTGTCCATGGTTGTTCCTGATGTGAGAGGAGTGCAGGGGCGAGTTTGGCATGTCCAAACTCGTGAGAATAAATGCTGCGCAATGGCATGCGCAGATTTATTGTGACTGGTGGAGAAGTGCCACTTTTAGAAGTTGGCATTTCCGTGTATAGTTTGATGTGAATTGCCTGTCTGGCTTGTGAGTGACAGGGGCTGGATGGTGTGGGGAATTCCAGGAGCCAGGATGGGTCTGCCCGGTGGTGAATGGAGAGATCAGCATGTAGATGGGAGGGAGGAGTTGCACCTGGGACCTGAATAGGGATGTGCCTTCCCTACACAATGCTGGCTCCACCGCTTGTGGTGCGTCTGATGTCCCTAGCCTGTCCTGTGAATAGGGAGAGGGGCTGAGCAAAACAAAGTGCTCCAGAACCAGTTGTAACTGGTTCTCCCCTTGCCCTACAGTTTGTGACAAAGGAAATGCGTGCATAAGAAGGGGCTGTGACCCCATGTATTTTGTTCTCTCTTGTTCCTAATTTGAGGGGGGTCTGCTGCTGCTGGGCTCCAGGAGGAACCTCCCTTAGGGACCGCCTCCCTGCAGGAGGGCCCTGTGAGCTGGCCTGTCTGAGCCCAGCGTTTGCCCCCCCTTCTTCCTGAAGGGCTTTCCCTGGACTTGGAACTTTGCCCCTGAAGCACGCTTTCCCTCTATTGGGGAGAGGGCTGGGGACTTTCCCCTGGCGCTTGGAGAGCGCTTCTATTTATATTTTGCAGCGCTGAGCTGCACCTCCCGGTGAGGGAATCCCCGGCGTAGGGATTCCCCCATGCTTCATGGGAGGCAAGAGCCCACCCCGCGTATTTGCCCTTTTTGAATGCCCTGGCGGGTGCCCACCCAGCAGGTGACTTTGTTTGAAGGTATTGGGTGCCCACCCCGCCTTGGAATCTATTTGAAATGGGAGCCTACCCCGTATGGTGCCGCAGGAAGGAATTGCCGAGATCACCGCCGCGGCCCGGCTTGGACAAGAAGCCAAGCAAACTGTGTTGGGACGTGGGCGGGCCGGATGACAGGAAGTGGAAAACCGATGGGCTTTCCCGAGCGCGGCTGGAAATCAGCAAGCAGGGCTCCCATGAGTTGAGGGAAGCCCCGCGTCAGCCCAAGAGAAAGCGACCCTGCATCCAGGAACTAGGCAGCCGTGCCTGATTGGAAGCTGCGGCCGGCAGAGGACGTGGAGCTCCCCTGCGGGAGGGAGAGCTCCGCATGCAGTAGCAGTGAGGTGAGTGTGGTGACGACCATGGGGGGCGGGCCCAAGGCACATTGCCGGTGACTGCCCCACCGCCTTGAAGAAGACGCCACATGCTGAGAGGGGAATCTGCCAGTGCGCCCCCGGTGAGTCAGAGGGGGCCGTATCTTCTTTCCTCCAGTGGGGGCTGAGTCTGGCCAATATTTTAGTTCTCCGCGGGGCCTGTGACTTTCCAAAGGGGTGCTAATTGTCACAGCGGCGCTGCAGTTGCGGGCCGTCTGAGGCATTTATTTTCCGAGTCCCTGAGCGGGACTCCAACGTGGAGGTATAGTTTGTCCCCAGTGCTGGGGCTAAGTTCCCCTCAGTGGCGCCTCCATAGCGGGCCACTGCAACTTGGGGGGCAGATTGTGGTGAGAAGCCCCCGTGGGGGCCCAAGAGGCACCAGGAGTGCCAGGCTTCATTTGTGCATCTTCCCCAGCTGCCCTGCGAGAACGCAGGCAGCTGCAACGTGGGGCCACAGTAATTTAGAAGTCCCGGAGTGGGACTTGGGGCCATTTTTAAGTTGCGAGTCCCCAAGTAGGGCTCCACAGGCACCGTGAGTGCCAGAGTCTTTGCTGTTCGACACAGCGGTGCCTCAGATGCGAGTCGCTGCAACGTGGGGCCATAGTTGATTTCAGAGTCCCAGAGCGGGGGTTCAAGAGGGCACGCTGGTGCCCAGGACCATTTCCACAGCTGCCCAGCAATTAGTGGCCAGCTGCCACATTTAGGCTTGAACGATTGCGCCTTTTGCTTTTGCTGCATTGGCAGCTTACACCCTGACACTGTTGGACATAGGGCGTTGGAGCCCTGTGAGAGGCCAGTTGGCCTAAGGGACAGTTTTTCATGTGTTGTGCCCCCGCTTGGGGCACACTGTGGTTATGCTGGTAATTACATAATGTAATTGAGGTGATGTTTTATACCTAATGTGATGCCTACAATGATTCATGCGTAATGCGTTATGCTAATGGTTTCTAGATCGCATGTGTTTATGCCTACAGTGATTGCATACTGTGTTATAGGCCTAATGTGAGGATTATTGCATAGTGTGATTTACGATGCATGATCTAGGCCTCAGTTCAGTATTTCAACAGTAGTTGTGCTCTACATTTACTATTTGTGCTACATTTCCAAGTGTCGTATGTAAATAGTCCCCTGTAAAAATTGCCCAGGGCCAGTTGGCACAGTGTATATTATGTGATTATGATCTAATGTGTTTATTGTAATACAAAGGCTATTTTTATATATAACCTTGTGTGGAGTTCCTTTTGTGGTGTGCCTGGGGTGCTGTTGCTGTGTGCGCGGGCAAACGCTTTACACATTGCCTCCGGGATAAGCCTGACTGCTCGTGCCAAGCTACCAAGGGGGTGAGCAGGGGTTATCTTTGGCGTGTAACTTCCTTGCCCTGACTAGAGTGGTGGTTTCTGCCTGGCTTTGGTGCAAGCCTTAGCCAACCAGAAATCCCATTTCTAACAGTGATGATTGGTAGAAATAGAGAGGAAGTGATAGCCAAAGAGGTTCAAGAAGGCAGACACAGGCCCCTGTATATAAGTGGAACTGCAGCACTATTTGTAGTGTTCGTCAGGGAGATATTGAACTGTTGAGAACATTTTCTATGCATGTTTATCTGCAGAAATCTGGAGCATAAAATAGCTATGTTGCAAAGATTAGATCCATGCAAAGTAAGGAAGTATCCTAATTTACAGGGACACTCACTAGAATGTCTTTCAAAGAAAGTGAGAGAAAGTACCTTTCTTCATTTTAGAATAATAGCGTGCACCATTCAGAAATGTGAACATTAGTAAGAAGGCTTTACTATGTCAAAACTCCTGCCTTCTGTTTATGAGAAATGAATAGAGTTCTTTTGCATGGTACATTGCCAGAGGTAGAAAAGGTTTATGATGCTATTGACTTAGTTGGTTAGTCCTGAGGAGGAGTGTAGAGAAAATGAAGATTTGGTATCTGCAGGTATACCCCAGAAGTACACAGGTATTACTGTTGCTAACATTTAGGAAGAGAATAAAATTAAACAGTGTGTCCAGAGGAACCACACTATGTTTGTATATGGTATATATGTTGTTGATACCCTCACTACAAAGTTAAACGTATTATGTTACTCGGTCAACAAAAGCTGAACAAGACAATACAAATAACTGGCAAGAGTTTGTAGCTTAAGACAAATTATATGTAAGTACTGTTATATTAAGTTGGAGAAAAAAAATGAAATGCTAGCTAGAGCAGCCCACAACAAGTTAGAATTCATTCCAATCCCTCAAGAACTACAAGATTTAAATGTTTATGAATACATTCATTCCAAGCTAAAGTACGTATGGAGCCAAAGACAGGAAAGTTACCTCCAACTGAGCTGTAGAAAGGTCATAAAGGTAGAGTTGTGTGTTTGCCATTAGATTTCAAGTATAATATTGAAACTGTAGGGGTCTCTAACAAGAGCAAAGTGATATGGCAAGAGCTGGTAGATGGTAGTAAAGTAAAGGAAGCCATATTATATCTGGTGCAAAATAATAGTTATTATAAAGATGTAAATGATCTTCAAAATGTAGCACATCTGGAGGATGATACATCAACATCAAGAGGTCAGATTGAAAAGGTGGATCCTTAATGATCAGAAGAAATGTATGAGCAGTACAGTATCCACTCTCTGCATTCTAAAGAGTTTATTGGAGATGCAAATGATCTCTTTCAAATGAAAAATGTAAGAGGAGCTCCCTTGAGTGTGCGGTAGAAACAGTTAGGTGCTTGCTGTTTTCCCCATCTCTTCCCTACAGGAATAGTTGGAAGGTATGATGACTGGCCTGCACAGATACCAACAGCTGAGTACAGGGGATCTTAGATTTCCCAGTGCATTCCCTATACATTTCACCTATTATTTGAGAGCGACTTGTCAGGACTACCCTACGCAGTAAACCACATTCTCAAGGCAAGAGTGAATCTGCAAAATATCACTGTATGAGAATTCGTGGACAAAGTTCAAGGAAAAGATGAGAACCTAGAATACAACCTGTTTAATTTGATTACATGCCAAAATGGCACCAAAGAATATTGGTATTGTCATCACGGTTAGCTGAAATGCATGATGAGAAACCTAGGAGCACCGACTTGGTTCCTAACACTTAGTTGTGCTAAGTATGCATTGGATAACGTTCTTGTAATCCTGCGAGAAGCAAACTCAAACATGGAAGACACAATCGTTTGCAGATATGTAAACCACAGGTTTTTAGCGATGATGGGTTTCAGCTGTGACAAAACTAATCCTTCTCTTGGCCAAGTAACTGATTTCTTTTGGTGCAGAGTATCAATCTAGAGGTGCACCAAATATTCACATGATGTTGTGGGTATAAGATGATCCAAAATTTGGAACTCTCACTGAAGAATCTGTGTTGCCTTTTATACAACAGTGTGTGACGTGTTAACCCAAAAGATGGTGCAGACAAGGGCTTGAGACAAAAAGTTCTACGGTTTCAAACACATAGATGTGGGCAGTACTATAGTCTAAAATACAGATGCAAAGGAACATTTTACACAACATGTTGTTTTGGATTCCCATGACCAGTCACCTTAGTTGGAAGAGTCAACAGCTTTTTGTCTGCAGTCAGACATACCCTGATTCAGAAATCACCAAAAAACACATGCAATCTGAGAAGAACAGACTCTTCCAAGTATATCAATGACTACAACCCTGTAATTCTGAATATGTGGAATGCAAATAAGGATCTACAATTTAATGGCAGACAACTCCGTCACTGTGGCTCACTACATCACTTCATATATAACAAAATCAGAGAAGACAGAGGTGAACGAGATGTGGGAGATTTCTGCAGAAAAGAGTCTTACCAAGATATTGTACAGCTTCAGCTTGAAAAAGATTTCACAAAGAGAATGGCTTCTTATGACTGCTCAGACACTTTGAGTATAGCTAGTTTATTCTTCAAGTCAAGAGGGATTGTATGTGTAAGACTAGGCCTTGCAAGCATTTGAAATAGAGTGCTAAAGTATTTCCCAGAAATACAGTATCTTGCAGAATTTTATCCAGGAAGTAGAGATATTCTGAAAACTAACATGCTAGATACATACTACCCAGAAGGAGACATCATCTTCAACACATGTGTCTCTAGGAAATACTTTAGCACTACGCACATAGCAGTAAGATAACTGAAAAAAAGAAGACTGAAGATCTGGAGTACATGGATGGGATGGTTGTTTGAGAGATACAACAAAGGGAATCTAATTTACCACCATAAGCTTAGTTGCCAAACCCCAAAGAGAAGAGTATTTCTACCTAAACCTTTGGAGTTGTTCAAGCCATGGCGTGCTGAATCCGAATTACTTGGGCACTATGGGGCTTATTTACAAGTCCCCTGTGACACCCTGCACCACTTTTTTCCAAATTAAAAGTACCTTACTGGTAGTGCAAGGGGCTTGTAAATAAGTCCCTATGAATGTTATGAAACATGCTATGAAACGCAGCATGTAGTGCTCAGTCTTTCCAAACCTGCTTCCAAATGTGGAAAGATGAGATTGAACAGGAAGAAACCATCGCTGCTGAGATATCCGGGGGCAGCCCACAAAGCAGCCAAAGTTCTGCACCAATGAGTCAAGATCCTCTTGGAGCATCAATTATTCAAAATGAAGCAGCTACATCTATGAATTAGGTGGAGACTGCAATGCAGCAAGCAAGATAGAACATTATCGATTTTCAACAGTTAGTAGAACTACTGAACAATAAGCAAAAATACATTTACAATGAAGTTAAAGATAAATAGAGCATGGATTTCTCCATGAGAGAAAACAGTGTGATTGTTCTTCGTACAAACCAATATTACTATCCATCAGTGGTCAAGCTGGACCTGGAAAAAGCTTCCTAATTAATGTTCTTGCTGGTTATCTACAGAAGACTACAGAATCAAATTTGTCAAGTGTAGTAACATCAACAACCAGATTAGCTGCACATAACACTAAAATGATTACTTTATATTGCATACTAATGCTACCTGTTGAACATGACAAGGAACTGAAATACCAGAAACTAACTTGAGAAGCTTGTCAAGAGGTGTCAAGAATGTTTAGTCATTGATGAGGTCAGGATGGTATCCAACTTAATGCATGCTTTCAAACACTTAAGAATACAACAGATTTTAAGAACAAACTACAATGTGCTCTTTGGAAGAAAGCTTTTAATTGTATTTAGTGACCTACTGGTATGCACCCCCATAAAAGGGCAACCTGTTTTTAAAAACACTAGTGCAAAATGAAACAAGAAATTCTCTGGGGAGTATTGGCAATGCTAATATTTGGTTAAACTTTAAATACAAGGAACTAGTTAAAAATATGCATCAATCATCTGAAGTAAAATATGCAGATATACTGAAAGACATTAGAATAGGAGTTCTAACAAAACAGGTTAAACGTGCCTAGGAAAGTGGTCTTATCAGGAAACTATTTCCATCTAATATTACAGCAGCTGAAGTAATGAACAATTTCATTGAAGAACAGAAGTCTGTTGTTTAATGTCAACACTTCAAGAGTGCTTGAACTTTAATGAACAATTATGACAACTAGAGAAAGAAGATATTTTGCAAATTATAGCTATTGATAAAACGGAACATCAGGGAGTCACAAAACTACTCACTGATAAACTGAAAGCAATATTGGATGCTTTGGAAAAGTCTGTCATGTAAACAGCAGGATTTGAAAAGATTTTACATGTCAGCAAAAACTGTCAAGTAATTTTGTACTGTGATTTAAATGTTGAGGAAGGGTTGGTAAATGGTGGAATCTGCAATGTAATTGATTTTATTAATTTCTTGAACAGAGATGAGGTTGAATACTTGTTTATAAAATGTAATCAGATTAATGGTGTGAAGCAGGTTGGCTATTTTGTTGTATGTTTTTTGCTAGGGAAAGACTTATATGTGTGCCGGCAGCAGTCCCCACTGTCTGTAGCGCAAGTTGTAACAGTCCATAAATCACAAGGTTAAGTGTAGATACAGCTTTTATCAATATTGGAAGAACTGTAGTTAAAGAAGGAATGTCATATGTAGCATTGTCATGACTTAGAACATTGTCTGGTTTGTTTTTGATTGATTCTACTGAAAAGAAGTGCTTCTGCAAGCTGTGTAAGAGAATACAATCAGTTAAGAAGTGTATACGGTCCTCAATTTAGGCTAATACCCTGTTTATAAGAAATGGATATTCTGTCCAAAACGGAAGATTGCAAAAGAGTGTACAGATACTGAAGAAAAGAAAGGACACCAGGACAAAGTAGAACCTGCAAAAAGAGAAAACTGTAAAATGACATATACATTGTAGGTTACCAGTTGGAATATAGTTCAGGGGCCATATTACGCATTGTCATTGTTTGCACCGGGCGCACCTTTTAATAGGCGTAAACAGGGCGTAAACAAATACAACTGTGCCCTATTTTGATGTGTGCAATGCCCTCAGGGAAACCGCAAACTCATGCTGCCCCCAGGGCAGCGCATTCATGTGAAAACACTGAGCGGCTGCTGGCAGGTGCTTTGTGTTTTCACAGTGCAGACGGTATTCCGCCTGCACTTTAAAGGGGATTACAGAAATCCTTGCAGGCGTGTGCAGTCAGTGATTGCATCTGCCTGCAAGGGGATGTCTGGGGGGGTCAATAGGACCCCATATCACCCTCCAGAGGCCTGCTCTCCGGGAGCACACTCACAGTGCACCACCTAGAGTGCACCCCTGAAAGCTTCCTTGCCTCTGTGCCTGCGTCTTTAATGCGGCACAGTCTCAGAGGCAAAAGAAACTCCCTCATTTGAATGGGGCACGTCCCCTATTCAAATGATGAAACGCCTTCTGAAGGTTGCGCTGGTGCTTTAAGTGAGCCAGTGCTATGGGTATTACTGAAGGAGACGCAGAAGTGTCTGCTTCCTCTTCTGTAATACCAAAGTGCCTGTTGCGCCCCTGGGGCACTTATTGTAATACTGACCCAGGTGTCATCTGCAATGAAAATATTATTCTCAATGTACCACATTTAGTGAACCAAAGTGAACAAAAGCCAGATAAGATTGTGTGCTCCACGATATTACTTACTCTAACATTTAATGACTGACGGCACTGTGACACATTTTCCTGCAGATATTCGAGACCTTTTAGATAGATGTAGTTGATCAGTACCGTTTGCTCTCAATGGTCAACAAGATGCACAAGAATTTATTATGGTCATGTTTGGACTTTTAGAAGAAGAAGATATAAAGATTGATGATTAATTTGGACTGGGATACACATGAAACCATCACTCTGAAGATTTTGCTTTATTCATGTACCACTCAAATACATTCTGAGCTTTTCCTCTGTTTAACATTACCAGATTCCAAAACTGTACCTCTTGACAAATTGTTCTAGAATGCTAATCAAAATATGACCTTCCCAAATTGCAGATCAGATGTTATCCCAACATTAATACTAACAAGAACTGGAAAATACCTTATAGTAATGCTACAATGATGCAGAGCAGATGGTTCAAATTGGAAACTCAAACTACAAACTTCAAAGCTGAACAAACATCAATATCGGGAAGAACTTTTACTACTTCAGCTATCATCTATCACAAAGGAATTCATACAACCTTTGCCCATTACACTATTTAAAGAGTGGAACTGTATGGATGTAATGTATTGACATCAACCTAAGATTCAAACCAAGTGTTCTTTCCAATTTACCAAACTCTTACTTGATCTTTTTTCAACCAAAGTTCTAAAGAGGAATTGTGGGTAGTGAAATGGTGCACGCTGCTTCTTCTACATGGTTCATGGGTCTTTTAGACATTAACCGACCTATTAGGGGAAAATGTCTTTATAGTCTTCTTCAAAATTCAACAGTTGTTTTATATTCCACTAAGTAGCTAATACCACATCTAAATACTACACTGTCAAATTGAAGTCACAAACCAAATTGACATAATCCAATTACATCAGCATTAAGTTAAAACAAGTCAAAACTGCCTGTGCAACTAAAAAACTAACCCCTATTATTTCATCAACCAAACTTCCACATACTATTTGTGGAATTAAAACTACAATATGGGATATTGTCTATATGGATCACCATTACTTAGACATTATTTGGTCTGACGGGGTGATGTTTTCACAAGGATCTCAAAAATGGTACAATACTTTGCATTTATTTGTAATATTGTAAAAGATACAATAATTTTAGAAATATTTTTAGCTTAGATTTTTTTATATAACAGAAGTAACTGTTGAGAATGCAGTTAATGAAATAATTGTAGTGAGTGCAATGCATAACTTCACTTAATTATAGTGTGGTACTGTGCATGTATTGTTTTTTTCAATCCATTGATTATTTTTTCCCAGCTGTTCGAAGATGATGCTTCATATAGACCACTGTTTATGGTGAAGAAGTATGAAAGCTGGGAACAGGAAAAATTTAAAATGACATTTTCACTACGTTGTAATAAAATGTTACTGTATAAGTAATGTATGTTGGTATGATTCTATAATAACGAAGATCAAATACTAACATATCTTTGTGTTCTTTTCTTTCCATACTAGGTGCTGTTCAACATCATTAAATGTCCTAAAACATTTTTCCTACAGCAGATATTTTGCTTATACATAACTTTTGAAAGTGTTTTACATGTAAAGTGCTCTTGCGTGAATTTCCTAGTGGTCTGCTTTCCCTATTATATAATAAAAACATACTCTGAGTGCTACTCACTCACCCATACTGTCATTCACACAGTCATTCACTCACCCATGCACCTACTCACACACCCACTTATTTACTTATATAGCCACTCACACACCCATTCAGTCATCCATACAACTACAAATGCTACCACTCACTTACCCATACAGCTACTCACACACTCTCTCACTAACTCATACTTCCAGTCATATTAGCAGTCATTGACCCATATATCCACTCACAATAGTGGTCAGTCACCTATTCCGCCACTCACACAGCTACTCACTGATCCATATACAACTGGCACTAGCAGTCACACAACCATACAGCAACTGAAACAGAGAGTTATTCACTAATTTAGACACTCTCACACCCACTCAATGACCCAGACATTTACTCACACACCCACGCATTTACCACAATCCATTCTGTCATGTGTCCCAGTTAGATCCTGTAGGACCCATCGCCATTTTTACATGTACACGGTTCTTTTATAAAGTTGCCTTCACTTTGCCACATTGAGTTTTGACACTTTTGCATTTGTGACACTGGGGTTAATTTCTTGGAAACCCTGACCTTTGCGAGAACACTCTCACATTGTCGCTGCATTGTGTACAAGGCCCTCACATGTGCTGTGCAAATATGTTTGTTATTACGTCCATATAGCGACATAGCTATCCTTGGAAAACAAACAATGGCAGCCTGATCACAATCCTGGCCCAAGTCAAGGATGCCTTTTTCTTTATATAACCTTTTGTTTCCAAGTATAATCAGAGGAGACACTTTGACTGACTTTGAGGGGTCCCTGCATGCTGAAGCTTTCACCCAAAAGCTGACTGACATCTCTGCAAGGGGTGTCCAGTTTGTGACCAAGGCAGGTTCCTACATTCTTACCCACCAGGTAACAGGGTTGTATCATCCAGTAGGGGGTTTCTTGACAGAACACCACACACTTACACCCTAGACATGTAGGTTAAGGTTTGCATAGTAGGAATATGGTAGATCATTATATTTTTACATATGTTTGTATGTATACATTGTTTCAGCAATATGGTGGAACTCTTCATTTTATTCACTGTCCTGACACTTATTATATCTTTCACCTGGTTTTGTCTATTGATCATTGCAGCACATATTTTCTATGCAAGAATCACTTTGGTTCAAAAACATTGAAAACTTTCCATAATGTGTTTTTTGTATATTTATCTGAGCGAAAGAGAGCACATGTGTCTGAGCAAGAAGTTTGAGGTCTCTCACTATGGTTCCTGAAGGAGCAGAGTTGTCATGCTCAGTAGTTACCTGAACTGTTCACTCCCTGTCTAGGTTAGGGGGACTTATGGTGTGAGCTTGCTGGTGTATGGGACAACATATCCTATGAGGGTGCATGGAATCTGTCTGGCACCATCTAAGTTTATGTTGTCCACAGACATGCAGTTCCTACCGATGAGTGGAAACTACACGACATGTCATCCACCCTCTCAGTCATTTAGAGAACCACTGACACACTCTGAAGTACTGGGAAATTTAAGCCCAGCGGTGCAGGGGAACACACCCTATGACTTCCGGTTCTTCCTGCTTCAGACCTACAGAAACACAGAGTCTTCTGGGTGAAGTCAAAGATCAATTTATTGGCTGCAGACCAATTACAGGTATCCAAGAAGTACAACAGCGTGTATGTTCTTAGGAGACTGCTAAAAATCACAGAAACGGGCTTCTCCTTAAATACAAAATATCCTGCTTCAGGCATACATTCCTTGGTTTATGATATGGCCATATAAAGTATACATTACAAACGAAAAGGCAGAGTCATGATGACCATCCCACATTCCAGTTAAGCCAGCCCGCAATTATTTACCCAGCAAGGCTTAGATCCCACATCAGATATCGATAGGCCCCAATAAACATGAGCATCTCCTGTTTGGAAAACAAGCCATAAAGCAGGAACAGTCAGGTGCGAAAGAGATTAGCTGGAGGCTTGTGTAGGATGAAAAGACTTTATGGTGTGTCAAGCCCTGATGCTAATCACAGGTGGCCAGAGGACGGGGAACTCGTGAGACCGGACTGACCTGGGGCAGCGGAGCCAAGCTGCCCAGGTCACAGAAAAGTCAAAGAAAGGCACATGTGCTCTAAAAGGCCCGTATTTGCTTCATGCTATGTAGCCTATGTGAGGGCAACCATAAGATGGCCACCGCTCTAAAATGGAACCCACGTAGTGATGTATAATAACGTATACACAGTGCATTCATAGCTAAAACGTTACACAAAGCACTTGTACATACCGCATTAACCATTCGCGGTTCACTAATACCGGGATAGACAGAGGTAGGGCCCTGCCTCCTACGCGGTCCCAAATTCTAAAGTACGACAGACCCTCCTTTTGCCCTTACATAGGCAATAACTATACTCATTTCAATCCGAGTCTAGGTCAATATTCACGAAGTCATGGAGATGTTGCTGTAGCATCATCCTATTACTTAGCTCGTCCCTCGATACAGGTTTCCTTACACATAATGTAGGACAGAGGCCACACATCGCAGGAGCACACTGTATGCACAGACAGAACAGGAAAAGGATGGCTAAGATCATTCCAATGACCATCAGAACTTTCCAACCCCAGGCAGATATCAGTTCCCAGAACCACCCCACCAGTGACCAATCTCCTTTATCCACGTGTATGGACTCAGATATTTTATGTAGTTTGGAGATGGCTTGATAAACTGTTGGAGCGTTGTCTGGTATGAAAATGCAACAACTAGATTGGATAACCTTACATACCCCACCGCGGTCTGCAAGTATGACGTCTAGAACCATGCGGTTCTGCAAAGTCATGAGGCGATCCGCTTGGAGCTCAGCTGTCAAATTACCAAGGGCACCAGCCGTAACATTAACAGTGGATTCAACCACACAATTCAGCTGTCTCAGGTTCCTACTATTGACCATAGGTCCCCAAAACGGCAGGAAACCCAAAAAGAAATCTCCCGCTTCCTGACCGGCAGTATCCTCCTTACTAATCACGCCTCTCACAACTCTGGTCTTGTGATAGTCAGAGGCGGCAGTAAATGTTGGCGGTAGCAGATTTGCAATATAACATGTGCCCGAGAAATCAGGGGGCAACCATGTATATGCTCGGTCATTGCAGATAAAATATGTACCCTTGGCAGCCAGAAACGCAGGGGAAAACTGTGACGGAAAAGTGTACGTTTCAGTACAGTCACTTCTTCCCAGTTGAGCTCTAGGATTCTGACCATTACCTTGCAAACAGAACCGACCTATGTGGGGTACGACCCAGATTGGGGATGAGATTTTTTGCTGTCTTTCACCCAGACTAATACTATACCCCGTCGCGTTCCACCCTACATAAGCTCTCAACTCTTCTTTGGGAATAGATGAGTATGCATCGATATCTCTGCTCATATCGGCAACTACTTTCATTAAAGCTTTGTTATTGGTGCTAGGTCTGATGGAACGCGGTTGTTGCGGGGAGTACGCATCTAGAGCAAAGAGAAACATGGTCTGGAATGCCCATGACGATCCATTGTAACTAAACGGCAGCACTAGATAGGGAATACCCTTATTAATGGTATGTGGCATTAAACCACACACCCAGCAATTGGTTGTATTCATGACTAGTTGGTGCTGGTGCAGGAGCTGGATAAACGAGTTGTTTACAAACTCTGATCGTCTAGCTTGTTCATGTTCAGGCAGAGGGTGAAAAGAGTGTGAGGAGACAGTAGGAGGAGGTATAGGCTGTACAGTGGGTGCAATGGGCTCTTGAGAGGAGAAGAATACAAATCCTACAGTAAACACTACCATACTACATAATACAAACAGGCATAAAAATACAAAACGTTTGCTCTTCATTATCTTACACATTCTTGCTTTAAAGTTCATTTCCTCAGCCGGTCTCTCCATCTTGAAAAACTCCATCCTCTAATCGTGCCGCTCGCGGCGGGTGAGTATCTTCTGCTAAGGAGTACACCTGTCAGTCCAGGGAACGCCCTAGACCAACCAGAACCGTCGACTTAACATCTTCGGCCTGTACCCCAAAGTCTTGGCACCGCGACCCTGCGGCTGAACCCGGATGGTGGCTCGAAAAACAAAAATCAAGAAAGTCCTTCAGATGGGAGAGCTCTGGTTATCAAAAAAATAAAAAGGTAAAAGATAAAAGAATATTTATTTGTCCATAGGCCTTGGTCTTAGATTATAACGAGAACGGCCAGGTACTGTTTGATCTTGAAACAAGAGTTCAGGCTCTGTAGTGTCCAATCGAATTGACGGTGACACAGCTTCTTGCAAAATATCGTCACTTTCCTGTGCTGAAGTTGTGCCTTTTATGCGTGCATCACTGAACGGCACAAACCGAGGTACAGTGTCTGTTTCAGAGTCAGCGATACCCTCCTGGACCCACTGGTCATACGGCAGAGGCAAAGGGATCCTTTTCACATGGGCGCCGTGGATCCAGTTCTTCTTCCCCTTTACTCGAACAGCTGATCTTGTAGATAGGAGTACGAGATGAGGGCCGATCCAACGAGGCTCATCGTTGCTCTTGCGCTGAAAATTTTTCACCAAGACCCACGTGCCAGGGTCGATAGGGTGTCCTGGAGCCTCAGAGGCCTGGGGGAGAGTATCATGCACCTGTTGGTGTAAAACACGTAATTTAGCCGTCAATTCATACAAGTAATCAAGCAGTACTGGATGTTCAATTTCACTGAATTTCGTCGGTCTTGGCACACCCCATACATTAGCCGGGCGGCCAAAAACGACCTCGTAGGGACTAAGTCTCACTCGTGAATGCACGGTCATTCTGGTGGACAGGAGTGCTAGAGGCAGAGCGTCAGGCCATTTAAGACCTGAGCTCACTTGGATTTTGGCCAGTTTGAGTTTTAGAGCGCCATTGTAGCGCTCTACTAATCCAGCTGATTGGGGGTGATTTGCAGCGTGGAATTTCTGCTTTATCCCTACTCCCTCACACACATTCTTCATCACTTGATCCACAAACTCACTCCCATTATCACTCCACACCATTCTTGGCATTCCAAACCTAGGGAAAAATTCCTTCACAAGGGCTTTGCCTGTGGACAGAGCAGTATTATCTTTTAGGGGATAGGCCTCTATCCATTTTGAGAAAGCGCAAACAACCACCAATACATATTTCAGGTTGTTGCATCTTTCCATGTGGATAAAATCTAGCTGCAAAACTTCAAATGGATATGATGGAGGCGCAAAATGACCAGCTGGAGTTGGGGTTCCCCTACCAGGGTTGTACTTCAAGCATACCATACAATTCTTGACCACATTCTCTGCACAATTAGGAATTCCAGCATTCTGCCATACTGGAGCCAACAACTTACAGATTCCTTTCGTACTGATATGTGCCATTCCATGTGCTATAGTAACCACTGGAAGCACATATGCATCAGGTAACAACCATCGCCTATGTTCTGACAAATCAATCCAACAACCATTCTCATCCAACTTACCCATACTTTCTCTCCACTTGCTCAACTCTTTATCTGTGGCTTCAGCTTCAATGGACTTTACACTCTCTATTGTGTTTTCACACATTCCAACATCACCAACCCATCTGGCAGGGCCTGCAACATACATTTGAGTCTTCACATCTTTTGCTGTTTCTTTCGCAACTTCATCAGCAAACGCGTTACCACGACCAACATCATCAGTAATTTTCTTGTGCGCACTGCATTTCATAATCGCAACTTGCAACGGTAGGGTCAGCGACTCAAGGAGATCATTCACCAGCTTGCCATTCTGAATCTTAGCTCCATGCGAAGTCAGGAACCCACGTTCCTTCGACAATCGCCCAAAACTATGAGCCACGCCAAAGGCGTACTGGCTATCCGTATATATGTTCACTTTCATTCCTTCAGACAACACGCATGCTCTCGTAAGGGCAATCAATTCTGCTGCTTGAGCCGAATTTTGTGGCACACGCGCAGTTTCCACAATCGTGTGCAAAGTCATGATAGCATATGCAGCAGTCGTATCACCATTCGGAAGCTTGAAACACGAACCATCCACCCATAAAGTACCATCACACTCAGTCAGGGGAGTATCTTTAAGATCTACTCTCCCTTTCGTCTCTTCTTCTGTTCTGAACAGACAATCATGTTGCTCAATCTCATCTAGGTCTGCTGGAATTGGTAATAGTGTAGCTGGATTCAACGTGTTGCATCTCTTTATGTGTATATGGTTTGCTAACAGTGTCAGCTCATAACCAGATAATCGCGCACTAGTTAAGTGTTGTGTCTTGGTCCTGTTTAACAATGTGTCCACAGCATGTGGAACCATAACTATCAATGTGTTATCCATTACTAGGCCAGCAGACTGTCGAATAGACATAGCTGCGGCGGCTGTGGCTCTCAGACAACTTGGCAATGCCCTCGCTACCGGGTCCAAGGTTGACGAAAAATACGCGCATGGACGCGGTCTGTCGCCAAAAGGCTGTGTTAACACTGATAATGCGCAACCATCTTTCTCATGAACATACAATATAAAAGGCTTACTGTAGTCAGGGGTACCCAACACAGGAGCTGAACACAATGCATTACGCAATTCCACAAAACTTTTCTGACACTCTTCAGACCATGGAATAGGATTCGGTGTGTCTTTGCATGTTAATGCTAACAAAGGTTTTGCCAACAAGGAAAAAATGGGAATCCAATGCCTACAGTATGAAGTAATGCCCAAGAAAGCACACACTTCTCTCTGTGTTCTTGGCACACTCAACTGTGCAATGGCTTGAATTCTTTCTGGGGTCTGTTTCCTTCCCTCCTTCGATAAGAGATGACCTAAGTAGGTCACTTCTTGTCGACAATATTGCAGCTTTGAGAGAGACACTTTGTGATGGAAGGCAGACAAATGACGCAACAATGACAAGGTAGCGTTTTTGCAAATCTTTTCAGTATCCACGGCGATTAGTAAATCGTCAACATACTGAATAAGGATAGCGCCACTGGGTAAAACCAGTGCATCAAGCTGCGCTTTTAAAGCCTGACTGTATATGGATGTATGACGTTACAACGCATGCTGTTACAACGCATGCTGTTACAACAAAAGTTTTACAACGCGAGTGCATTGACAACGCAGGACATTACAACGCAAGTCTTTACATCGACTTGCACTAGATGGCGTGCTAACATTAAAAAAGTGTAATTTACTATTCCAACTCCAGTCCACGTAACAGTAGGGAAGGTGTTGGGATAGTAAACTACACTATTTTTAATGTTAGCACGCCATCTAGTGCAAGTCGATGTAAAGACTTGCGTTGTAATGTCCTGCGTTGTCAATGCACTCGCGTTGTAACAGTTTAGTTGTAATGGTAGTGCGTTGTAAAAGTTGCGTTGTAAAGGTTGTTCCCCCTGTATATTGATGGACTTTCACAGTAGCCCTGGGGAGCGCGTTTAAAGCGGAAGCTGCGACCTCCTAAACTAAAGCCAAAAATGTCTCTGCTCTCCTCTGCAATTGGGATGCTAAAGAAGGCATTCTTTAAATCGATCACTGAGAACCATGCAGCGGAGGCTGGAATCATAGTTAACAAAGCAGTTATATCAGGGACAACTGGAAACTGTGGTACAACAATCTTATTAACCTCTCTAAGATCAATCACAAATCTGTAAACAGGTGGCTGTGAAGGGTCCGTTCGTTTTAAGACAGGTAAAACAGGACTATTGCAAACGTTGCCTCTTGTCTCTTCAATTACACCCTTTTTAATCAAATCACTGACAATTGCTAACAATGCTTTCTGACCTTCACTGGAGATCTTGTACTGGGTAATACGTGGCAGTCTGACATTGGCTTTTAAAGTGACCACATATGGCGGTATTTCCAAAAGACCCACATCATTGGGACCAGTAGCCCAAAGGACATCCGGAAGGGATGACAATTCAGGTGGCATTGCATTTTTAGACAAATACATTGGGGAAATCACTTTCTTACCTAATGTAAGTTGTACTCCTGAGGGAGAACAATATAGCGTTGCATGCAATCTTTTTAGCAAATCTAATCCTAGTAAATTTTCACCACAACCTGTTGTTAGAATGAGGGGTGCTTTTAGCTCACAAGGTCCAACAGAAAGTGACATAGGACTAGAAATCGGGTTCCTAACTGGGGCGCCAGAAAAACCTACTGAGACATTTATTTCGCCAGACAAAGGCGCGCCAGGGAGTTTTGAATGCATGATTGAACTCTTTGCAGCACCAGTATCCAGCAGAAAGGGCTCCGTTACATTTGCTGTAGTTACTTTAACATAGGGTCCGCTCTGATCTACTGGCACTGAAACAACTCCCTCTCTCTGTCTATGGCTGTCCTAGTAATCGTTATCTTCTACATTGTCATCTTCTGCATAATAATCATTATTGTAGTACTGAGCTGTATTGCAGTCGCGTTGGCTTGCTGATCAAAGCTATTTATGGTATTTTGAGGTGGAAGAGGACGCGCGTTCTGGGGAACATTTCCACGCCCTCTGCCTCTAGGAGCTTGCTGACCACCTCTGCCTCTTGCGCTATACGCATTACTGTTACGCTGCATTAATTTAGGGCAACTATATTTAAAATGACCTTCCTCTTTGCAATATGAACATTGGTTGGGACCTACAGGGATTCGTGGTTGATAATATCCCGTTCATTTGCTGATTATTCTGAAACTGTTGGGGCTGCTGATAGATACCTTGTGTTTGCCTATAATTACTCTGTCCTCCACGTGGTGGATAAGCCTGCTGCAAGAGGACCTTTGTTTTTAGTTCTTTCGTTTTCTTATCTGTTCTATCCTTCTCATCTTTGTCTCTATTTTCATAATACTGTGCAGTAGCCAGTATTTGTGCTGAAGAGGAAACAGCCCAGGAACTTTCTGAATCTTTTAATTTCTTACACAACTCGGGAAGTGGATTCTGCACAAATTTATCAACAAATAACCGTTGGCCACCTTCAGTGCTCATGTCTTGACCACTGTGGTCGATAAACGTTTCTTCAAACCTGGTAAAGAAATCAGACACTGTCTCATCTTTCTTCTGCTTACATGCGGATAGTTTATCCCAATTTACGCGCATCGCAGGCATTATAGTTTTCATGTAGGTAATAATTCGACCAGGGAGTTCTGCTACTAAAGGATCAGGTTTCGCGCCACCAACTTGGCCAGCATCTGCAGCAATGATATTAGCCCATGTGTTACCCAATTCTGCAGCGTGATCTACATTACGAATGGATCCCCATAAAGGCTGTGGAACAACATTCCCAAACAACATATCTATGTCAGCCAAATTCATTACACATGATTCTGCAGTTTGTGATAACTCCTTATAATAACCGGTAGGGTTTTTACGGGGGTCAGGCAATGTCTGCTTAAGTGCTAAGACCTCAGAACGCTTCCAAGGGACATGCACCCAAACACGTTGAAAATATGGCTGAACAGGTGGGTTAGCAGCTAAATCACCAGGTCTCCAAACTGGAGGAACCTCACGCATTGGATATTGGCGTGCTTTTACCTTCTTCCCCACAGGGAAATCCTGCTTAAACAATGATTGCTGACAATCGCCATTTCTGAAGGACAGTAAAGTTGCAACTGCTTTATCTACATTGGGACCCACAATTGTACCTTTTTCAAAATCAAATCGCACTCGACACAATTCCTGTGGGTTTGGGTTTGCACCATTATCCTCCAATTCCTCACAGAGGAATTCACACATTTTGTCAAAGACATACCTCTGTGTTGGGGCATCCCATTGGTGAAAAACGGTAACAACTGATTCCACATTATAAAGTAAAGGGAAACCAATCCACCTACGCGCCAGATGATCTAACACCTCTTTCTCGTCAGGACCAGGCAGCTGACTGCGTAATTGCTTACGCTGTAAGGCAGGAGTCGCACTAGATCACCCAAAGAGAGGCGACATTAAACTAGTAACTACATTAGCTAGTCGTTGTCGTGCTGAAGGAGAAGTTGAGGCGAAAACGGGGGGATAGACAGAGGGAAGAAAAACTGATTCAGATACAGGTAGCTGGGTAGTGTAAGAAGGAGCGCCAGGGGAAGCCGCTGGCGTGCTAGGCAAAGTCGCAGGAAGCGCGGGGGTAACAGGTAGCAAAACTGGCGGCCCTTGAGAGGGCTGCACTGCAGGGATAGGAGCCAGCTGAAGAGGAGCTGGCAGCTGCGGGAAGGCTTGCGGCATATTTACTGGAGGCTGCACATTTATAAGCTGTGGAGGTGCGGTGGCATTTTGCGAATATGGGGGTGGCGAACTTAACAAATGGGACATTAGGGAATCTTTCTTTTTCTCTTTTGTCTCATCTTGCACAAGGGGTGACAAAACAGGGTAACATTTATCAATCCCTAGTTTGCGCTGTCTGTGCAATTGTTCCTTCATTTGTTCCTCCTCATTATCTTTAAATTGCACAGCTGCTTGCATCACTGACATATCTCTTTCTCTCTTATTCCTCTTTGCTAGCTTAATTTCCTTCTGTTTGGCTTCCTTTCGCCATAGGCGGAAAGAATCAAACATCGCCGGCCGGGCTTTCTTTTTCAACAATTTTACTTCCAAATTATCTAAGATATCTGTATCGAAACTACCATTTTGGGGCCATTTTAAAACACCGTCCTTTCTAGTGTATCGGATCCATATTTCATTATATGCAATGGGGCCCACGCCATGTTTTACATAAAGCTCATAAGTTGGAGTTCCAATTGGAGGAACCGGACATGAATCCTCTAACTGGGAATCCCTTCCACAACTCAAACAAAACAATCTTCCAAATACACTAGCACCAGGCATCTTTACTCACTAGTCTAGTTCCAAACTTCAAAGGATTATCGATTACGATAGTCTCGTGAATACACGAGTCCTCTGGCTTTGGGGTTTGCAAACTCCAAATAAACCAAAATTATCCCGAAGGATACCAAACAAATTGGGAGACGCTCCACTTATACTTAACTGAATATCGATGATCAATGGCGTCACCAGAAGACTCTCTCGATTGTTTCGCTCTACCAAAATTGTCAAGGGTCCAAAACAGGGCGATTAATCAGGGCAGCAGTCCTTTGTAGCCGTCGGGACGCGGAGAACCTCGCAGAAAAGACTTTCGGACCACGTCGACATGCAGGGGTCGATGAAGTGGCGGCCTTCCTCCAGAATTTCCACACGAAGCTCCTCACGAACCTCTGGCTTGGACCGGTACCGCTGAAATCGCCCCACGTTGGGCGCCAACTGAAGTACTGGGAATTTTAAGCCCAGCGGTGCAGGGGAACACACCCTATGACTTCGGGTTCTTCCTGTTTCAGACCTACAGAAACACAGAGTCTTCTGGGTGAAGTCAAAGATCAATTTATTGGCTGCAGACCAATTACAGGTATCCAAGAAGTACAACAGCGTGCATGTTCTTAGGAGACTGCTAAAAATCACAGAAACGGGCTTCTCCTTAAATACAAAATATCCTGCTTCAGGCATACATTCCTTGGTTTATGATATGGCCATATAAAGTATACATTACAAACGAAAAGGCAGAGTCATGATGACCATCCCACATTCCAGTTAAGCCAGCCCGCAATTATTTACCCAGCAAGGCTCAGATCCCACATCAGATATCGATAGGCCCCAATAAACATGAGCATCTCCTGTTTGGAAAACAAGCAATAAAGCAGGAACAGTCAGGTGCGAAAGAGATTAGCTGGAGGCTTGTGTAGGATGAAAAGACTTTATGGTGTGTCAAGCCCTGATGCTAATCACAGGTGGCCAGAGGACGGGGAACTCGTGAGACTGGACTGACCTGGGGCAGCGGAGCCAAGCTGCCCAGGTCACAGAAAAGTCAAAGAAAGGCACATGTGCTCTAAAAGGCCCGTATTTGCTTCATGCTATGTAGCCTATGTGAGGGCAACCATAAGATGGCCACCGCTCTAAAATGGAACCCACGTAGTGATGTATAATAACGTATACACAGTGCATTCATAGCTAAAACGTTACACAAAGCACTTGTACATACCGCATTAACCATTCGCGGTTCACTAATACCGGGATAGACAGGGGTAGGGCCCTGCCTCCTACGCGGTCCCAAATTCTAAAGTACGACAACTCATTGACTCATCTATAGAGCTAGTTAGACACCCACTCACTCAACCATACAGACACTCACTCTCCCATTCAGTCATCCATATAATTACCAACACTGCCACTCACTTACCCATACAGCTATTCTCACAACCTGCCATTAACTCATGCACCCAGTCACACTAGCAGTCACTGACCCATAAAGCCACTCACAGTAGTGCTCAGTCACCCATATAGCCACTCACACAGCTTCTCACTGACCCATACACCCACTGGTACTAGCTCACACTCACCATACAACCACTCATACATGCACATACTCACTTATACAACCACGTATACATCAATTTACTCACTCATACAGCCATAGCTACTAGCAGTCACTCAGCCATACAGCTACTCACACACACACACCTATTCACCCATTGAGCCACTCTCAAACCCTCTCACTCACCCATAGAGCTACTCATATACCCACCCACTCACTCATACAACAACTCACAGAGCACTCCACTCACCCATATAGTCAATGCCACAGACACTAACTCACCATACAGCCATTCACACACCATTTGCTCACCTATACAGCTACTCATACAGCCACTCACTCATATAAACAGCCACTCGGATAGCCACTCCCACACACAAACACTAACATAATCACTCACTCACCTTTATAGAAAGTCACACATTCACTCACTCACCCATAAACTTACTGACACACCCATTTTGTCACCTGTACAGCCACTCACATACCCAGCCACTCACCCATACAATCAGTTACGTATTCATACAGCTATTAACAAATGCACTTACACATACATCCACTCACTCACACATAGAGCTACTCAGTCAGCCACTCACTCACCCATAGAACCACTCAGATAGCCACTCTCATATAAAGCTATTCAGACAGCCACTCACATACTCACACAGGTACCTACACATCCATTCACTCACCACACAGGCACTCATTGAGGCCCTCATTCACCTATAGAGCTACTCGTACAACCTTTCACTCACGCATACAGCCACTCACACAATCATTCACTCACCCATACAGTCACTGCCAAAACCAGTCAATCACCCATACGGCTACTTATACAGCCAGTCACTTACCCATAGAGCTACATACACAGGCACTCACTCACCCATACAGCCACTCACACAGACAATCACTCATCCATACAGTCCATAACACAACCATTCACTCACCCATACATCATCATAGAACTACTCACCCTTCTGTATGGCAGCTCAAAAAGCCAATAACTCAACGAAACAGACACTCAAACAGGCACTAACTCATCTATATAGCCACTCACACAGACAGTCAGTCACCCATGCAGCCACTAATACACTCAGTCATACACTTATACAACCACTCCTCTTTATATACACACTGTTAAAAATGGGGTTTCTGGTTGGCTAGTGTATGCACATAAGCTTGGCAGAACCCACCACTCTAGGCAGGATAAGGGAGTTACACACTCAAGATAACCCTGCTCACCACCTTGGTAGCTTGGCAAAGCAGTCAGGCTTATCCCAGAGGCAATGTTTACTGCGTTTGCGCGACACACACACACTAGTGACACACTAGGCACACCACAAAAAGAGACTCCACACAAGGGTACATAAAAGAATATATCCTTTGTATAGTAAACCAAACCACATTAGCCCACATATCACATACATTAATCCCTGGTTTGGGCATACATCACTTTGTAAAGACATGTATGATGTTGATAAGGCAAACAAATCACTTGCTTTACACATAAATCACTTTGTCAAGAAATGAACTATGTCAAGTATATATAACTTGCAGTGCACATAGATTACTTTACAGAGACATGAACAATATCATTTATGCACGGCTAACATCAGTGGTAGTGCCCCGGAGGTAGCACACGTATTTTGCATGTAAATTACTCATATCTCACAGATTCACCTGCGGCTATCCAGCCGGGCATTTCAATCAAACTGGGCTGGGAGGGGAACTTCTAGCTAGTTGCAACTGGCCAGCCCCTCTCAATGGGGGGAAAATACCCAGGTGACGGGTCCATTCCTCTGGGACCAGCACCTCGGGGCTTGCATTGGCGAGCACACCCTCCTGGTGTGCTCATGTCGCTCGGTGCAGTGGGGCCACCATCCTGGGACTTACATGCAGATGAGGGGTGAAAGAGAAATGGTTGATATAGCTGACACCTCTAGGCAGACTCCCATCAGTCCATGAGGCAGGAGATGCAAGGTGCTAGCTCCTCCCAGTGGAGCATGGCCGGCAGTCCTGTGCGGCTGAGGAGGGGCTGTGGCACAGGATCCTCACAGCACCAACCGCACGGTGACTCGCTGTTGTGCCTGCTACTGGCTTAGACTGCACTGGTGTGCCACTGTGGACTAGGGATCCTAACAGGTTGCTGGGCAATGCCAGTAATTCTGGCAGCAGATTGGTGGGGAGCTCTTAGGACCCCTTTTTCATTTCTGGCTGTACTTTTGCTGGCCAAGTCCTTGGCCAGTGCCTGCTGCATTTCCACAGTGATTGGTGCTCAGTACAGAGCCTGGGCAGCAACTTGGGAGAAACACAGAACCCACAGCTCAAGGATTTCAGCACCTCAGGCCCCAGATAATGAGCCCAGTAAATGCACACTGGAGACTTTCCCCACACAGAGCCCAGAAAGGCTTTCTCAGTAAATAAAAGCCTTACGTATTCCTTGAAGATCTGGCAAGCAACAGTGGAATCATTGATGTCCCTGAGTTTCCTAAAACAGGAGGCCAGCACACACAGGCCCTTGGAGAGTTCTTAACAAGCAGGACACCAGAGCAGGACAAAAAGAGTCAGTCCTTTTCCTCCACCATAGACAGGAGCAGCAACTGCAGGCCAACCCACCCCTCACACAGAAAAGGCAGCGCTCCTCACACATTCCTTCTGCTCTTGTTCCATGAAGTAATCTAAAGTCCTGAGGTTTTAGGAGTAGTACATATACCCCATTTTGTCATTGTTCTCTTTGTGGCACGGGTGTCTGAATCAAATACAAACCAGTCTAGTCCTCCCTGGTGCAGCATGACCAAAGGGGGCGGAGACATTATTGTGAAAAAGCAGACACAGCCTATTCAGGTGCAAGCATAACACCTTCCACCACTCTAAATGCAGACCGGGTCTATTCAGCAGGGCGCACCTCAACTCCCCTAGTGACTGTCTAGAGTGAATGAACATCCCGGCTCCTGTTACTCAAAAACAGATGCTAAATACACAAACTTCCAGAGGCACACAGAAATGCAAAGTAAGAAAATGCCCACTTTCTTAAAGTGGCATTTACAAACATAGACTTTAAAAATCACATTTACCAAATAATAGTAATATATTTATTGCACAATTAATTAAAATCATTACAATTCATACAAAAGAAAAGTTAAGAGCGCTTTCAGTTCTCTGTTGAAAAATGGTTCATGTTAAAAAAGGGATCGTAGCTAGCACGGCAGAAGATCATGCCGGTCGTTTACTGGTAGAATAGAATTAATCTCAGACATGTATTTTACAAAACGGGCAGTCATCTGAGCTGAGTGACCCTTCATACACTCCTCTAGGGCTTCTTGACATGTCTGCACGTTGAGGATCTGCCAAATTGGACCCAACCAAAAGGTTCGCAAGGGGAATAAGGTGCTGCAGATGCACAAGACTTGAATTCGATTTTCTTCCCCATTGCTGCAAAATCGGCACTGAGAGGGCGCGTCTGCCTTGTACCTCCGGCTGTACTTGTACGCCATCAGGGGGATAAGGCCAAAACGTAATCTCATTAGGTGGTGTTTCACTGGTGGCTTCATGGGGGATGACAGATAGTGTGGTAGGGTTTCAAGGTCATAGAGTTTTGACACCAAGCTATCATGGGAGAGATTTTTCACGGCTGCTACATCATGTTCCGCTGACAATATCTTGCTTGATCAGGACTTTTGCAACCACCCCTAGGGGCAGTGAACTTGCCCATATATCTTGAGCCTCTAGTGCGTCCAAACAGAATATAAAAAAATTGACTCCAGAAGGTACTAGGATTATTCAATAGAGACCATATGCAGCTCTTTAGCGTGAAGTCACCAGTCATTTTGTTTTTTAAGCAGTAGGCAATAAATCTTGCTTTCATAATCCAGTGCTGGGATGACAAGCAAAACTCCATTCGAATTTGGGCGTGGGAGGTCGAGTTGGGTAAATGGAATACTCTGCAAAAACAGGCTGACTGCACTCTCTCTAGCCAGGTGAGCATTATATATTTGAAGGTTATGGCCCCAAAAGCTATGGTCGGTAGAAGTTTGGCACCTATCACTCTGATTAGAGGCGAGAAATCTGGAGAATGGAGGGCTTTCTTGGTTCTTAGGAAGATCCCCTCCAGGCAGCGGGCCGCTCCTTGCATTGCAGCAATGTGTGGAGCTGGTCTCCCTCAGTGGTCTATCCAGATTCCCAGATACTTATATGCGGCCACTACATCTATTGATTTCCCTTTAATATACCATGAGCGCTTTCTTGCTTGCAGTCTCGAGACTATCATCACCTTGATTTTGGCGATGGTGATCTCCAAAACGTTTGTTTTGCAGTACAGTTACAGGGAATCAAGGAGTCTCTGAAGGCCCACCTGGGTTTGATCGAGAAGAATCATATCGTCTGTATATTGCATTGATTGAATTTTAGTAGATGCGATTCTAGGTGGAAATGCTGGAGAGAGAGACAGCCACTCTGGCAGGTCTGCTAGATACAAATTAAAGAGTAGTGGGGCCAATATGCATGCCTGTTTTAAACCTCTGTTGGTCATGATTTTGTTGGTTGTTGACCATCCAGAGGAAACTCTTACTTTTACCCAGGTGTCAGTATACAGGGTGATAAGAGCATTCAGTAGGGATTGTGGGATTCCCCATTTCATTAACTTTTCCCAGAGTATGGGACGAACAACGCTATCGAAAGCAATTAAGAAAATCGATGAATCCCAAATAGAGAGATTTACCTTTTGTAGCGAGTGTGCCCTCAATCATGTGGGCTAGGCAGATCAAATTGTCTTCGATGTGGCAGCCATTTTGGAAGCCAGTTTGAGTAAAGGGTATTAATTTACGGTCTTTCACCCAGGTAATCAGTTCTTGTAGTAGAACACCTGCATAGGCCTTCCCTTCAACATCGAGGAGGGCAATCATCTGATAATGGTAAGGATTGGACCGCAGGCCTTTTTTATGGATAGGGACGAGGAGAGAGCCTCACCAGGAGTCAGGAATAGGCCCACCCATTCTGCTTGCCTCAAATAGGGGAACCAAGAGTGCGGCCCAGTGTGTGAAGATGCTTTATATATCTTTGTTAGAATGCCAATTCGGTCCGGCGCCCCTCTGGGGCGCATTTTCTTTATAATAAGTGCAACTTGGTTTGGTGTAATCTTGATGGTTGGCTCTGATCCAATGTAGGAGTAAGTGTGGCTAGAGCTGTGTTGACTAGGCCAGTTGTTTCTAGTGGGCTCTACATAGAGTGCTTCAATGTGGTCCTCCCATTCAGTTGGAGAGATGTTTGTTACAGTAGGTGGTTGGGCAGATCTGACACCCTTGTTTACCCAGCTCCAAAATTTCCTCAGGTCCTTTGATTTTATAATTTTGTGGGTAATTGTCCAGTGATGTTCTTCTTTCATCCTTTGAGAGGTGAACCTTGTCTTCCTGTACTCTTTGCGGGTGATCAATATCTTCTCTTGTAGGAATTTGTAATCTATATCGTTGTAGGCGCTCCCTCGCAGTAAGTTATTTAGTTTCTGTTTAATATTCATTGTAGTCTTCTTGTGCTCACTGAAGTGGAGTGTGTTTGAAGTGGAGTTATTTGGCCTTTTAGTTATTTTTGTGGCTAAGTCTCTCAGGTCCACCACTGCCATTTCCCACAATAATGCGGTTAGTTGGTCACTAGCCTCTTGGTTCAGTTTGTCCAAGAAGTCATCCACCTTCTCTTCAATTCTTTCCTGATGGTCCAAAGTCCACTGTAGTTTTCTTACAGGCTCCAAGTTAGGTTCTTTCCCAATCAGGTGGATTTTTGGGCAGAAGCACAGCTGGGATGAAACTTTGCATGTTAGAACTGCATGATCACTTTCTGGTGAGGGAGTTACCGCAAATTCCTTCCCAAGATGAAAGTGGGCAACCAAAATCCATATGTAGTCCAGTGTGGCCATTCTACATGGGTATAAGCAGCAGTTGAGTCTGAGTTGAGTCTTCCATTTAAAATGTGGAGGCCTAGTTGCTTTAAATACGCTGCCACCTTTGTCCCTTGACCATCCTTACATTGGTACTGATGCCTTATATCTGGGATTGCCCAAATTTGATTGTCTAATGAAGATTGAGAAGAGAAGTCCAAGCCTGTCTCCATTAAGTTAGCATTAAAAGCTCCCATTATGAGCCACATATCATTTGGAAAGTGAGAGAAGAAGTTTCTCACGGCAGGAAGAAATTTACTCAAGGTGGCCTCTCGCAGGTTGTTGTTCACAGCGATTAACACTCCTCCTGATGCGTGGCCCCCTGCTTGAGATGCTGTTGCATAGGATTCATAGGTGGTGAGGTCCTCCCAGGCGATAGTTTGCAAGGACCAAGTTTCTGCTAGGCAATGATGTCGTATTTCTTCAGGAAAAAGGTAGTGGTCCTTTCAGCTTTTTCCTTGGTTAGTCCACGAATATTCCAGGAACAGATTCTGAGATGGTAAGCGGCGTCCTTATTAATTTTATATTCAGCCGTGATGGTGTGTGCTTCACCCTAGGGCCTGGGAGAGCCAGGACCAGTCTTGAGAGTTCTGCCATTTGAAAGCACACTGACGTGGACCTCCTACTTTAGATGTAGTTATTTGTAGCAAATTCTCTTTCCAGGACATTGTTTGGGTTCTGGTTAGGGAGCCACACTAAACTAAGGTAGGCGGCTGCCTGGTTGTATTGCTGTTGGACACGTTTTGTTGTAGAACACCGTTAAGAGGTTAAGAGCTCCATCCTTTAAGAAAGCGGGATACTTGACCTTGGTCGCAAGACTGACCTGGATGCCCCAGTCACCCAGGCGATTTCTGTTCTTCATTAGAGCAGAGGTCTTTACTGTAGAGGGTTACTACCGTTGCCTCATTTGTCTTGCCCTGATTTGGAGCGATGAAAGCCACGCTTTCAATATCCGTTGTTTTTATATTTTCTAAACCCGGAATGTACGAACACAGCTTTAGAATATTTCCTCTATTGAGGGTGTCCCATCTCCCTTGGGATGCATACTCTGGGTACAGCGTTAATTTTAAGACTTCTTGCGGCAACTGAATTGTCCCTGTGGTGTTCAATACAGCTTTATTCGGCTGTTGTAAGAGTTTTACCACTGATTCATCTTTGGGAACCTTGATCTTGGGTGATTGATTTAGACATTCTGTTCTGTTCACGTTGGAGCAGTGTAGGGTGGCATCATGGGATGATTCTAACCCTCTTGCACTTCCTTGAGGGAGCTGTAGCCTGTGATCGGCTATATCGAGGGGGTTCAATGCCTTCTCTTTTCGTTTTTTTTTCCACCCGTCCCTAAGATTTACTTGTGTGACTATCTCCTCTGTGAGTTTTCTTGTTTTAATACCTTCTCCCTCGACTTTAAGTGGCTATGATAAATCATGACAACTTGTGGGATAGCCCCTGCCCGTGGGCTTTTTCGCACCATGTTGGAAGAGTGGTCGATTGCTTGATGGTTTTATATATATTTGTCCAGGGTCTTAGGGAATTCTCCACTGTGTTTTTTTACTTTTTTTTTCCCTTAGGCTTCTTTAAGGTCTCCTCTGGATCAAGCGCTGTGTATCGGTCGACCTCAACCTTGTTTTGGCCCGCATCTTGCACTTCAATGGTTTGTTCTGGAGAACAAGTGGCTACAGATTCTCCTCCATGGATGTTATTGTTGGGTGCGGAGGCTATCTTGGCTTTCAATTCGATGTCATTTGTTCTGGGCCAGAGTAGCAATGCACTGTCCTTTTTCCTGACCTTATTTAAATTCTTTAGTCTATTCTTGTTTTTTCTGGACAAGTGTTGTCCTTCTATGGGAGGTGCGTTGGCCGTGTTTGATATCTCGGTGGAATAGATCGGATTGCCGATGTCTATTAGGGGGTTGGATTGGATTGAATTATCTACGCCTTTTGTTATTTGTATTTTTTCTGAATTAAGCTCATGGTCTTGGTTATCGGCCGCTTTCGAGCTTCTGGCCTGGTGCCCTTTGGTGATAGTGATCTGCTGCTCAGAAATGTCGAGGGGGTCACAGTTGTGCGATTGGCATCTTGTCCTGGTATCAATCCTATTGTCTCCCAGGTGCTCTACCCTGTAAGAACGTTCTTTTCTTAAGGTGGGACAATGTAGGTACTGGCATCCATTGAATGTGTGTTTCTGTAAAGTTAAATATTTTTCATATATATCTATGCCAAGGTCTATTGAAGAATGAGTGGATGTAGAAGTGCCTGAATGGATTATTTAGTAGATGCATGACTGACTGTATAAGTCACTGATTGAACATATGTTACTGAATGCATGGGTTCGTGACTAAACTGTGTGAATTTCTATATTAGTCTCTCAGTTGGTGTGGAAACAGGTGCATGGGATGGTGAGTAGCTACATCAGTGTCTATATGGGTTATTGATTGATTGTATGAGTATCTGTATGGGTGTCTGAGTGTCTATGTGGGTGGGTAGAGGGTGTCTGACTCTGTGCATACATGTCTGAATAGCTGATTCACTGGTTGTATACATTCAAAAGTGAATCTCGGAAGGGCTGTATGGGTAGCTGCCTGTGTGTACAGGTGTGTTGATTAGTGAATTGATGTCTCAGTTGTATATATGTGAGTAACTATATATGTTTTTAGACAGTATATGTGAGTGTTGGGGTGTATAATTGACTATACGTGAGAGAGAGAATGATTGCAAGAGTGTCTACATACATGAATGTGTACTTGTATTAGTGATTATATGAGAGAGTAAGTATGTGTTTGTATCTATATAAATAAGAAAGGTGGTGTGTGTATAAATAAGTCAGGTGGTGTGTTTATAACTGCATAGGTGAGTACATGAGTGTGATTGATTTTTGGCATGACTGGGTAGATGTGTGAGTAACTGTATGGATCAGTAACACTGTGTGAATGTGTGTATAGGTGTATGAGTAGATATTATACTGATGTAATGATGAGTGACAGCATGTATGACTGACTCTATGAGTTTGTGTCTAGCTTACATTGTATAGCTAGGAATCAGTGGATGGGTATCTAGTATCTGGTATTGGTGTGTCTATGGTTTCGAAAATCGTAGTCTGTATTTTAGAATATGTGTATCAAAGGTTATATTAGAGTGTGAGGATGTGTGTCAGACTATCACGTGGTTGATGTCATCAGTGATGTCATTTGAGATGTCATCAGTGATGTCATGAGTGATGTCACTGACCATGTCATGAGTGATGTAATATGTGACGTCATCACCAGTGCATTGCGGGCGCGCGAGTTATAGTTAGCTCAACTAACCATAACAGGCGAATTTCTATGGTTTTATATGAGTCAAATCTCCAACTGACTATAACATCTCTGAAACTATGGTTTTTTCAGTGAATTTCTAAGGTTTTTTAAATGCTAATTCCTAACTATAACGTCCCTGCAATCTATGGTTTTTTCAGTGAATTTCTAAGGTTTTTTAAATGCTAATTCCTAACTATAACATCCCTGAAACCTGTGTTTTTTTCAGTGAATTTCTAAGGTTTTTTAAATGCTAATTCCTAACTATAATGTCTGTAAAACCTATGGTTTTTACAGTGAATTTCAAAGCTTTTTAAATATCGAACTACTATTGTGCCATTTGTCATTAGTACTGTTTATTCTAACTTTTCCACTACATAAAATAAACTGCTAAACTGCTATGTAATGTAATATATTTCACAAATTACAGTGAGTTTTTAAATAAAACAGAATAATTTAACATTCAGAAAACAATTTTTCTCCCTTTTTTTGCTGTCATCAGCTTCTACTTAACTTCACTATTCACAGTGATGTCAGGGTAGATTCATCGTAAACAGCAGGGGAAAAAAACAATCAAATAGATTGTTAAAAAAAAACAAATCCCTAATTCTCGCAAATATAATAGAAAATCAACACAAATAACACATCCAATACTATTTCCAATCTTCAAATCTTACCTTTACTTTGTAGTTTCTGTTTACATTTTGCAATACGCAAAAAAATGTATCAAAAATTTTACTATGAAAACATCCAGTATGAATTCCTTAAAGTATCTTTACACCTTCCCACTAGGCCAAATGATGTATCTAAAATCTTTGTTTCAGTTATACCAAGTATGAGTTGGATAATTCGTAAGGCAATCTCGGTTTCATTTCCAAGTGTGTATCGTTGCAGTGACTCCAACCATTATTACACTTTAAATACACTGTATAATGTCCACTTATGGTAGTACTTCCAGCATGGAAAACAATAGCAACTGTTGCAACAGTTCTTCCAGAAATAGATACTTGACTAGCAACAACATTTTTAATTTTGGTTTCCACTTTTCTTCCATTTGGTCTACAGCGTTGCAGCATTATAATCAAATATGTTCCATATCTTTGTAGGCATAATGTAGATAGCATTGTTGATTTAGAATGAGAACAGATCATCTTGTGATCAGCTTCTTTTACTAATTTGGAAAATGGTACAGATTTGCAGTCAGGTATTGTCAAATATAGAAATCGTTCTCTGTCAACTATAGTGCTTGAAGTTAATGAACACTGTTCACATTTATCTTCCCATTTGTAACTGAGTCCAAATAAACTCTCAATCTGAATTCCTTCATCTTCTAGTACTCCAAGCATAACCATCAGAAATTCTTGTGCATCTTGTTATATATTACACTGAAGGTTAAAGATCCAGTACATGTATCCAACAGTTGGCGAATACCAGAAGCAGAATGGATCTTTCTTCTATCAGTTCTCAATTCTTGAAATAAAGTATAAAGTGCCGAACATAATCTTTTTTCCTGACTTTCCATAATTTCACCATAAACATCTTCAAGATAAAATATAACGTTTAGAATAACATTACCATAGCAGTTGACACCAGAAGCATTTTCTAATCGGTATCCGACAACATCATCACTTGTTTGTATTTTCAGTTTCTTTACATCTTTTTTCTCTTGATTTTGCTTCTGCTTTCCAACCATAGTTAATTCGTCAACATGTTTGCGTTTTGAACACTCAACACGTTTCTCATAAATAGGATATTCACCTAAACTTGGAGTATAAAGCCTTCTCAACAAAATCAATTAAATACAAACCAGACAATGTTCTAACTTGAGGTAATGCAACATATACCATTCCCTCTTTAAACAAAGTTCTTCCTACATTTACCAAAGCATTATCTACACTTAAACCTTGGGATTTATGAATAGTTATTGCATATGCTAAACAGAGGGGAAACTGTTTTCTACGAACATACAAGTCTTTTACAAGCAAAAAATATACAGCACAACGCGCAATCTGTTTTACCTCTGTAATCTGATCAAATTTAACTTTCAAGAATTCAATTCCATTTCAATTTTGATATTTCACAAAATCAACAATTTTCCCCATTGGTCCATTCACTAAACCTTCTTCTACATTCAGATTACACCTCCAAATTACCCGACAGTTTAAACATACATTTAATTTTTCCAGAGAATCCAATTTAATCTGTAGTTTTTCTGAATTTTTTTTTTTTATTCCTTGATGCTCGATTTTATCAATAGCTTCAATGTGAACTATTTCTTGATTTTCTAATTTCATAAGCTCTCTATTAAATGTATAATACTCTTCCACTGTAGGCATTAATCAAACTACAGACTTTTTTTCATTCATTTTCTTGTACATTACTTCTGCTGGTGTGTTTTCATTAGGGGTGGGCGGAATTTGCGAAATCCACTTTCGCCAATTATCGCGAAAATGTTTAAAATTATCGCAAACAAGCGGAAATATCGCGAAGATGCGGAATTTTTTTTCCCGCATGTTCGCGAGATTTTCTGCATGGTTGCGGGTCGCCAACTTACCCATGTGGTTGCTCGCGGGCGCGGCCATCTTGTTTTGAGTTGTCTCGCGGTGCATGATCGCTTGAAGAAAGACGTGATCGCGCGATGCATGACGTCACTGCGGGCGCGAACTGTCGCGAGACAGCGCAAATGGCTAAAAACAATCCAACATCTCATGGAGAACGCAACCGGATCAAGAAAACTTGTCGGCGAACGCAGGGATTCAGGTAAGGCGATCGCGTGCGCCCGAGAATGTATTATTTTACAGCGCGAGCAAGAAACAAATTATCGCCAAGCTGCGGAAAGTGGAAATTTTGACATTTTCGCGCTCTCCGCGGAACGCGAAAATGTCAAATTATCGCTATTTCCGCGAACGGAACGAAATTTTCGCCCAGGCCTAGTATTCATTTGTAAACAAGTTCTTTAGTAGACGACTTTGAAAAGCTTCTTTACCATGTTTGATTAGAACACCAATTCTTACATCTTTTAGAATATTTGCATAATCTTCATCTCCTGCTTGTCGCATATTCTGAGTGAGTTCTTTATATTCAAAACTTAACCACAGATTCACATTTCCAATTTTTCCCAGACATTTCTTTGTGTATTCATGTAGAAGGGTTTTAAACACTGGTTCTCCTTTTACAGGGGTTAGTTGTAGCAGATCTCCAAATACAATTAAATGTTTTCCTCCAAAGAGAATGTCGTAATCTGTTTTTCATACCTGTTGCAATCTTAAGTGTATAAAAGCAAGCATTACGTTTGAGACCATGCTCACCTCATCAATAATTAATAGTTTCATTTTCTTCAGCACTCTTGACACTTCATAAGAAGCTTCTCCAGACAACTTCTGATATTGTAATTTATTATCATGCTCAACTGGTAACATCCGTAATCTATGCAAAGTAACTCCTTTAACATTGTGTACAGCTAATCCAGTTGGAGCAGTTACCACAGAACACAAATGTGAACCAGTAGTTTTTTGAAGATAACTGGTCAAAACTTTAATTAAAAAACTTTTACCTGTCCCAGCTTGACCACTCATGTACATCAGAAGAGGTTTAAAAGATGAACAAACACATTCTTTTTTTCATGCAACAAACCATGTTCTATCTGTTCTCTCACTTGTACATATATTTCTTTCTGTTCAACATTTAGTTGTTCTTCTAAGTTTTCCAATGTAATATTCTCCTCGTGTGCTTGTTGCATTGCAATTTTGACTTCATGCATAGCAATCGCTGCTTAATTTTTCAGTATTGGTTGTCCAAGAGGATCTTGACTACATTGACCACTACTTTGACTATCTTGATAACTTTCATTAGCTATTTCAGCTGTAATAGTCTTTTCCTGTTCAACTTCATCATTCAACATTTTTAAATATGCAGGGAAAATTGTACATGCAATGCTATCTTTACATGCATTAAAAGAATCTTCGTAGCAGTCAACGTCTCCAAGTAATTCACTTTCGCTACGCCATGGTTTAAAGAGTTGGAGAAGTGCTAAATAGTAAAACTTGCGCTTATCTGTAGTTTCACAACTGAGTTTCTTGTGGTTGATAAGATTACCCTTTGCATGTTTTACTAGACAACCATGACATCCAACTACTGCATATTTTCCTTCTTTTAAATTCTGTTTAACATTTCTTTTGAAGCTGTAATGTTGCAGTACTTCATACAGATATTGCTGTTCCAGATGTCGACTCCATTTCAGATAGTATGTGTCCAACATATTAATTTTAAGAATGTCTGTACTGTCTGTTTCATTTGCTGCTAAGTATTCAATTTCTTCTAATGATTTCAACACTAAATTCCGTGAGCAGGCAAGACCTAAACTTACCCAAATGATTCCTCATGACTTTGAATATAAACTTGAAGAGCACAAGTGGTCTGAACATTCACAGGATCCAGTTTCTCGGTGGAAAAGCATTTTCAAAGTAAAGCTGTACAATTTTTTGCTAAGGCTTCTCTCTTATGCAATTTCTTCCCACATTTGTTTCATCTCTGTTTTTTCTGATTTTGTTATGTACGATGTAACATAATGTGCAACAGCATTTGAGTTATCTGCAACATACTGGATGTCCATGTTCGCATTCCACATTTTTAAAATGACTGGATTGTGGTCATTGATATACTTTGACACTTCTGTTCTTTTTAAGTTGTAGGTATTCTTTGGAGATTTCCGAGTTATTGTGGGCCTTACAGGAGAAAAAAAAGATTACTCTTCCTTTACAAATGACTGGGCATGGAAAAGCAAACCAACATTTGGTATAAAATTTCCCTTTAGACTTGGATTTTCTTCTGCAGTACTTTCCACAATGGTGACTTTGGAAACGTAAAACTTGCTGCCTCAAGCTTCTATCTCCTTCTTCTCTTGGAACTCACATGTCACATACTGTTCAATGAAAGACAATTCTGTTTCATCAGAATCATTTCCAAATTTAGGTGCATCCTTCACCCATAGTAGCATATGTATATGAGGTGCACCTCTTGCTTGGTACTCCTTTCTCCAAAAGAAATCAGTAACTTCTCCAAGAGGTGGATTCTTTTTATTGCAGATAAAAGACATCATAGCTTGAAACTTATGATTAAAATATCTGCACACATTTACAGGATCCAATGAACACAGTTCACCAGGAGTCTTTATTTCAACATTTTTTATATTGGAATTCACTTCTCTTAGAAACTCAAGCAAATCTTCCCATGCATACTCTGCACAACTAAGTGTGACAAACCATGTTGGTGTATCTAAGTTCCGTAACATACACTTGAGTTCTCCATGACAACGATACCAATACTCATTTATTCCACGTTGACATGCCATCAAATTGATTAACTGTGCTTCTAAATTTTCATCTGTTTCTTGAACTTTCTCCACAAATTCTTTTGCAGAAAGAAGTGATTGATGAACTCCAGTTTTAAGTATGTGGTTCACTGCATATGACAGAGAAGATAGATCACTTTCAAACACAAGATGAAATATGTATGGAATGCACTGTTGAAATCTAGGATCTTCAGAATATAATCTTGTTGACCGATATTCTGAAGTTGGAATCCGTACAAGTTGGTCATTATATCGTCCACCTTCTCCAGTAGGAAACAGCTGTAGAAAACAACGAGCTTCCAAGCTCTTCTCCCATACACTTATTGGAGTTCCCTCTGCTTTTTTCATTTAAAATAACTCAATGCTGCTTCCTATTACTTCTTTTGAATGCAAAGGACATATTGTGTAATGTTTAGGGGTGGGCGGAATTTGCGAAAGCGACTTTCGCAAATTATCGCGAAAATGTTAAAAATCTCCGCAAACAAGCGGAAATATCGCGAAGATGCAGAAGTTTTTTTCCCGCCCGTTCGCGATATTTTCTGCATGGTTGCGGGTCGCTAACTTACCCCTGCGGTTGCTCGCGGGCGCGGCCATCTTGTTTTCAGTTGTCTCGCGGTGCATGATCGCGAGAAGAAAGACGTGATCGCGCGACGCATGACGTCACTGCAGACGCGAACTGTCGCGAGACAGCGCAAATGGCTAAAACAATACAACATCTCATGGAGAATGCGACCGGATCGGGAAAACTTGTCGGCGAACGCGGGGATTCAGGTAAGGCGATCGCGCGCGTGCGAGAATGTATTATTTTACAGCGCGAGCAAGAACCAAATTATCGCAAAGCTGCGGAATGCGGAAATTTTGACATTTCCGCGCTCTCCGCGGAACGCGGAAATGCCAAATTATCGCAAATTCCGCAAACGGAACGAAAATTTTGCCCAGGCCTAGTAATGCTCATAAATCTCTTCAGTCCTTGACTTGTCCACTTTCTCTATGTGACCACTTGAAATTTCACATTCATCTTCTAAATTTATCACCTGCTTATCCACATTTACAAAGCGGTACAAAGGGGGGTGGTGATGGACGGAGCATCAGACCCAATCAAACACTCACACCCAGTCAACAGATCTGGGTTTGAGCCATCACCGTTCTTTAGCCCACTCTGCCACCCCAGTTCAGACATAGCCATATGCAAATCAGTCTGACCCTGTGCCTCATGGGAACAGTCCAGCACGAACTGCCAAGCCATGCCTTCCCTGGACTGGAAACAAGCTTCCTTGGACCGGTTTCTGGCATTTCAGCCGTCTTCAGCCAGGCTTGCTTGAATCCAGTAGCAAAGTGAGCAAGGGACTCACGTCTGAGCATACCCTGCCAACTTATGGCGAACAAAGCGGTACAAAGGGGGTGGTGATGGACGGAGCATCAGACCCAATCAAACACTCACACCCAGTCAACAGATCTGGGTTTGAGCCATCACCGTTCTTTAGCCCACTCTGCCACCCCAGTTCAGACATAGCCATATGCAAATCAGTCTGACCCTGTGCCTCATGGGAACAGTCCAGCACGAACTGCCAAGCCATACCTTCCCTGGACTGGAAACAAGCTTCCTTGGACCGGTTTCTGGCATTTCAGCCGTCTTCAGCCAGGCTTGCTTGAATCCAGTAGCAAAGTGAGCAAGGGACTCACGTCTGAGCATACCCTGCCAACTTATGGCGAACAAAGCGGTACAAAGGGGGTGGTGATGGACGGAGCATCAGACCCAATCAAACACTCACACCCAGTCAACAGATCTGGGTTTTAGCCATCACCGTTCTTTAGCCCACTCTGCCACCCCAGTTCAGACATAGCCATATGCAAATCAGTCTGACCCTGTGCCTCATGGGAACAGTCCAGCACGAACTGCCAAGCCATGCCTTCCCTGGACTGGAAACAAGCTTCCTTGGACCGGTTTCTGGCATTTCAGCCGTCTTCAGCCAGGCTTGCTTGAATCCAGTAGCAAAGTGAGCAAGGGACTCACGTCTGAGCATACCCTGCCAACTTATGGCGAACAAAGCGGTACAAAGGGGGTGGTGATGGACGGAGCATCAGACCCAATCAAACACTCACACCCAGTCAACAGATCTGGGTTTGAGCCATCACCGTTCTTTAGCCCACTCTGCCACCCCAGTTCAGACATAGCCATATGCAAATCAGTCTGACCCTGTGCCTCATGGGAACAGTCCAGCACGAACTGCCAAGCCATGCCTTCCCTGGACTGGAAACAAGCTTCCTTGGACCGGTTTCTGGCATTTCAGCCGTCTTCAGCCAGGCTTGCTTGAATCCAGTAGCAAAGTGAGCAAGGGACTCACGTCTGAGCATACCCTGCCAACTTATGGCGAACAAAGCGGTACAAAGGGGGTGGTGATGGACGGAGCATCAGACCCAATCAAACACTCACACCCAGTCAACAGATCTGGGTTTGAGCCATCACCGTTCTTTAGCCCACTCTGCCACCCCAGTTCAGACATAGCCATATGCAAATCAGTCTGACCCTGTGCCTCATGGGAACAGTCCAGCACGAACTGCCAAGCCATGCCTTCCCTGGACTGGAAACAAGCTTCCTTGGACCGGTTTCTGGCATTTCAGCCGTCTTCAGCCAGGCTTGCTTGAATCCAGTAGCAAAGTGAGCAAGGGACTCACGTCTGAGCATACCCTGCCAACTTATGGCGAACAAAGCGGTACAAAGGGGGTGGTGATGGACGGAGCATCAGACCCAATCAAACACTCACACCCAGTCAACAGATCTGGGTTTGAGCCATCACCGTTCTTTAGCCCACTCTGCCACCCCAGTTCAGACATAGCCATATGCAAATCAGTCTGACCCTGTGCCTCATGGGAACAGTCCAGCACGAACTGCCAAGCCATGCCTTCCCTGGACTGGAAACAAGCTTCCTTGGACCGGTTTCTGGCATTTCAGCCGTCTTCAGCCAGGCTTGCTTGAATCCAGTAGCAAAGTGAGCAAGGGACTCACGTCTGAGCATACCCTGCCAACTTATGGCGAACAAAGCGGTACAAAGGGGGTGGTGATGGACGGAGCATCAGACCCAATCAAACACTCACACCCAGTCAACAGATCTGGGTTTGAGCCATCACCGTTCTTTAGCCCACTCTGCCACCCCAGTTCAGACATAGCCATATGCAAATCAGTCTGACCCTGTGAATCATGGGAACAGTCCAGCACGAACTGCCAAGCCATGCCTTCCCTGGACTGGAAACAAGCTTCCTTGGACCGGTTTCTGGCATTTCAGCCGTCTTCAGCCAGGCTTGCTTGAATCCAGTAGCAAAGTGAGCAAGGGACTCACGTCTGAGCATACCCTGCCAACTTATGGCGAACAAAGCGGTACAAAGGGGGTGGTGATGGACGGAGCATCAGACCCAATCAAACACTTACACCCAGTCAACAGATCTGGGTTTGAGCCATCACCGTTCTTTAGCCCACTCTGCCACCCCAGTTCAGACATAGCCATATGCAAATCAGTCTGACCCTGTGCCTCAAGGGAACAGTCCAGCACGAACTGCCAAGCCATGCCTTCCCTGGACTGGAAACAAGCTTCCTTGGACCGGTTTCTGGCATTTCAGCCGTCTTCAGCCAGGCTTGCTTGAATCCAGTAGCAAAGTGAGCAAGAGACTCACGTCTGAGCATACCCTGCCAACTTATGGCGAACAAAGCGGTACAAAGGGGGTGGTGATGGACGGAGCATCAGACCCAATCAAACACTCACACCCAGTCAACAGATCTGGGTTTGAGCCATCACCGTTCTTTAGCCCACTCTGCCACCCCAGTTCAGACATAGCCATATGCAAATCAGTCTGACCCTGTGCCTCATGGGAACAGTCCAGCACGAACTGCCAAGCCATGCCTTCCCTGGACTGGAAACAAGCTTCCTTGGACCGGTTTCTGGCATTTCAGCCGTCTTCAGCCAGGCTTGCTTGAATCCAGTAGCAAAGTGAGCAAGGGACTCACGTCTGAGCATACCCTGCCAACTTATGGCGAACAAAGCGGTACAAAGGGGGTGGTGATGGACGGAGCATCAGACCCAATCAAACACTCACACCCAGTCAACAGATCTGGGTTTGAGCCATCACCGTTCTTTAGCCCACTCTGCCACCCCAGTTCAGACATAGCCATATGCAAATCAGTCTGACCCTGTGCCTCATGGGAACAGTCCAGCACGAACTGCCAAGCCATGCCTTCCCTGGACTGGAAACAAGCTTCCTTGGACCGGTTTCTGGCATTTCAGCCGTCTTCAGCCAGGCTTGCTTGAATCCAGTAGCAAAGTGAGCAAGGGACTCACGTCTGAGCATACCCTGCCAACTTATGGCGAACAAAGCGGTACAAAGGGGGTGGTGATGGACGGAGCATCAGACCCAATCAAACACTCACACCCAGTCAACAGATCTGGGTTTGAGCCATTACCGGTCTTTAGCCCACTCTGCCACCCCAGTTCAGACATAGCCATATGCAAATCAGTCTGACCCTGTGCCTCATGGGAACAGTCCAGCACGAACTGCCAAGCCATGCCTTCCCTGGACTGGAAACAAGCTTCCTTGGACCGGTTTCTGGCATTTCAGCCGTCTTCAGCCAGGCTTGCTTGAATCCAGTAGCAAAGTGAGCAAGGGACTCACGTCTGAGCATACCCTGCCAACTTATGGCGAACAAAGCGGTACAAAGGGGGTGGTGATGGACGGAGCATCAGACCCAATCAAACACTCACACCCAGTCAACAGATCTGGGTTTGAGCCATCACCGTTCTTTAGCCCACTCTGCCACCCCAGTTCAGACATAACCATATGCAAATCAGTCTGACCCTGTGCCTCATGGGAACAGTCCAGCACAAACTGCCAAGCCATGCCTTCCCTGGACTGGAAACAAGCTTCCTTGGACCGGTTTCTGGCATTTCAGCCGTCTTCAGCCAGGCTTGCTTGAATCCAGTAGCAAAGTGAGCAAGGGACTCACGTCTGAGCATACCCTGCCAACTTATGGCGAACAAAGCGGTACAAAGGGGGTGGTGATGGACGGAGCATCAGACCCAATCAAACACTCACACCCAGTCAACAGATCTGGGTTTGAGCCATCACCGTTCTTTAGCCCACTCTGCCACCCCAGTTCAGACATAGCCATAGGCAAATCAGTCTGACCCTGTGCCTCATGGGAACAGTCCAGCACGAACTGCCAAGCCATGCCTTCCCTGGACTGGAAACAAGCTTCCTTGGACCGGTTTCTGGCATTTCAGCCGTCTTCAGCCAGGCTTGCTTGAATCCAGTAGCAAAGTGAGCAAGGGACTCACGTCTGAGCATACCCTGCCAACTTATGGCGAACAAAGCGGTACAAAGGGGGTGGTGATGGATGGAGCATCAGACCCAATCAAACACTCACACCCAGTCAACAGATCTGGGTTTGAGCCATCACCGTTCTTTAGCCCACTCTGCCACCCCAGTTCAGACATAGCCATATGCAAATCAGTCTGACCCTGTGCCTCAAGGGAACAGTCCAGCACGAACTGCCAAGCCATGCCTTCCCTGGACTGGAAACAAGCTTCCTTGGACCGGTTTCTGGCATTTCAGCCGTCTTCAGCCAGGCTTGCTTGAATCCAGTAGCAAAGTGAGCAAGGGACTCACGTCTGAGCATACCCTGCCAACTTATGGCGAACAAAGCGGTACAAAGGGGGTGGTGATGGACGGAGCATCAGACCCAATCAAACACTCACACCCAGTCAACAGATCTGGGTTTGAGCCATCACCGTTCTTTAGCCCACTCTGCCACCCCAGTTCAGACATAGCCATATGCAAATCAGTCTGACCCTGTGAATCATGGGAACAGTCCAGCACGAACTGCCAAGCCATGCCTTCCCTGGACTGGAAACAAGCTTCCTTGGACCGGTTTCTGGCATTTCAGCCGTCTTCAGCCAGGCTTGCTTGAATCCAGTAGCAAAGTGAGCAAGGGACTCACGTCTGAGCATACCCTGCCAACTTATGGCGAACAAAGCGGTACAAAGGGGGTGGTGATGGACGGAGCATCAGACCCAATCAAACACTCACACCCAGTCAACAGATCTGGGTTTGAGCCATCACCGTTCTTTAGCCCACTCTGCCACCCCAGTTCAGACATATCCATATGCAAATCAGTCTGACCCTGTGCCTCAAGGGAACAGTCCAGCACGAACTGCCAAGCCATGCCTTCCCTGGACTGGAAACAAGCTTCCTTGGACCGGTTTCTGGCATTTCAGCCGTCTTCAGCCAGGCTTGCTTGAATCCAGTAGCAAAGTGAGCAAGAGACTCACGTCTGAGCATACCCTGCCAACTTATGGCGAACAAAGCGGTACAAAGGGGGTGGTGATGGACGGAGCATCAGACCCAATCAAACACTCACACCCAGTCAACAGATCTGGGTTTGAGCCATCACCGTTCTTTAGCCCACTCTGCCACCCCAGTTCAGACATAGCCATATGCAAATCAGTCTGACCCTGTGCCTCATGGGAACAGTCCAGCACGAACTGCCAAGCCATGCCTTCCCTGGACTGGAAACAAGCTTCCTTGGACCGGTTTCTGGCATTTCAGCCGTCTTCAGCCAGGCTTGCTTGAATCCAGTAGCAAAGTGAGCAAGGGACTCACGTCTGAGCATACCCTGCCAACTTATGGCGAACAAAGCGGTACAAAGGGGGTGGTGATGGACGGAGCATCAGACCCAATCAAACACTCACACCCAGTCAACAGATCTGGGTTTGAGCCATCACCGTTCTTTAGCCCACTCTGCCACCCCAGTTCAGACATAGCCATATGCAAATCAGTCTGACCCTGTGCCTCATGGGAACAGTCCAGCACGAACTGCCAAGCCATGCCTTCCCTGGACTGGAAACAAGCATCCTTGGACCGGTTTCTGGCATTTCAGCCGTCTTCAGCCAGGCTTGCTTGAATCCAGTAGCAAAGTGAGCAAGGGACTCACGTCTGAGCATACCCTGCCAACTTATGGCGAACAAAGCGGTACAAAGGGGGTGGTGATGGACGGAGCATCAGACCCAATCAAACACTCACACCCAGTCAACAGATCTGGGTTTGAGCCATCACCGTTCTTTAGCCCACTCTGCCACCCCAGTTCAGACATAGCCATATGCAAATCAGTCTGACCCTGTGCCTCATGGGAACAGTCCAGCACGAACTGCCAAGCCATGCCTTCCCTGGACTGGAAACAAGCTTCCTTGGACCGGTTTCTGGCATTTCAGCCGTCTTCAGCCAGGCTTGCTTGAATCCAGTAGCAAAGTGAGCAAGGGACTCACGTCTGAGCATACCCTGCCAACTTATGCCGAACAAAGCGGTACAAAGGGGGTGGTGATGGACGGAGCATCAGACCCAATCAAACACTCACACCCAGTCAACAGATCTGGGTTTGAGCCATCACCGTTCTTTAGCCCACTCTGCCACCCCAGTTCAGACATAGCCATATGCAAATCAGTCTGACCCTGTGCCTCATGGGAACAGTCCAGCACGAACTGCCAAGCCATGCCTTCCCTGGACTGGAAACAAGCTTCCTTGGACCGGTTTCTGGCATTTCAGCCGTCTTCAGCCAGGCTTGCTTGAATCCAGTAGCAAAGTGAGCAAGGGACTCACGTCTGAGCATACCCTGCCAACTTATGGCGAACAAAGCGGTACAAAGGGGGTGGTGATGGACGGAGCATCAGACCCAATCAAACACTCACACCCAGTCAACAGATCTGGGTTTGAGCCATCACCGTTCTTTAGCCCACTCTGCCACCCCAGTTCAGACATAACCATATGCAAATCAGTCTGACCCTGTGCCTCATGGGAACAGTCCAGCACAAACTGCCAAGCCATGCCTACCCTGGACTGGAAACAAGCTTCCTTGGACCGGTTTCTGGCATTTCAGCCGTCTTCAGCCAGGCTTGCTTGAATCCAGTAGCAAAGTGAGCAAGGGACTCACGTCTGAGCATACCCTGCCAACTTATGGCGAACAAAGCGGTACAAAGGGGGTGGTGATGGACGGAGCATCAGACCCAATCAAACACTCACACCCAGTCAACAGATCTGGGTTTGAGCCATCACCGTTCTTTAGCCCACTCTGCCACCCCAGTTCAGACATAGCCATATGCAAATCAGTCTGACCCTGTGCCTCATGGGAACAGTCCAGCACGAACTGCCAAGCCATGCCTTCCCTGGACTGGAAACAAGCTTCCTTGGACCGGTTTCTGGCATTTCAGCCGTCTTCAGCCAGGCTTGCTTGAATCCAGTAGCAAAGTGAGCAAGGGACTCACGTCTGAGCATACCCTGCCAACTTATGGCGAACAAAGCGGTACAAAGGGGGTGGTGATGGATGGAGCATCAGACCCAATCAAACACTCACACCCAGTCAACAGATCTGGGTTTGAGCCATCACCGTTCTTTAGCCCACTCTGCCACCCCAGTTCAGACATAGCCATATGTTCCCATGAGGCACAGGGTCAGACTGATTTGCATATGGCCATGTCTGAACTGGGGTGGCAGAGTGGGCTAAAGAACGGTGATGGATTAAACCCAGATCTGTTGACTGGGTGTGAGTGTTTGATTGGTTCTGATGCTCCGTCCATCACCACCCCCTTTTGTACCGCTTTGTTCGCCATAAGTTGGCAGGGTATGCTCAGACGTGAGTCCCTTGCTCACTTTGCCACTGGATTCAAGCAAGCCTGGCTGAAGACGGCTGAAATGCCAGAAACCGGTCCTAGGAAGCTTGTTTCCGGTCCAGGGAAGGCATGGCTTGGCAGTTCGGGCTGGACTGTTCCCATGAGGCACAGGGTCAGACTGATTTGCATATGGCCATGTCTGAACTGGGGTGGCAGAGTGGGCTAAAGAACGGTGATGGATTAAATCCAGATCTGTTGACTGGGTGTGAGTGTTTGATTGGTTCTGATGCTCCGTCCATCACCACCCCCTTTTGTACCGCTTTGTTCGCCATAAGTTGGCAGGGTATGCTCAGACGTGAGTCCCTTGCTCACTTTGCCACTGGATTTAAGCAAGCCTGGCTGAAGACAGCTGAAATGCCAGAAACCGGTCCTAGGAAGCTTGTTTCCGGTCCAGGGAAGGCATGGCTTGGCAGTTCGGGCTGGACTGTTCCCATGAGGCACAGGGTCAGACTGATTTGCATATGGCCATGTCTGAACTGGGGTGGCAGAGTGGGCTAAAGAACGGTGATGGATTAAACCCAGATCTGTTGACTGGGTGTGAGTGTTTGATTGGTTCTGATGCTCCGTCCATCACCACCCCCTTTTGTACCGCTTTGTTCGCCATAAGTTGGCAGGGTATGCTCAGACGTGAGTCCCTTGCTCACTTTGCCACTGGATTCAAGCAAGCCTGGCTGAAGACGGCTGAAATGCCAGAAACCGGTCCTAGGAAGCGTGTTTCCGGTCCAGGGAAGGCATGGCTTGGCAGTTCGGGCTGGACTGTTCCCATGAGGCACAGGGTCAGACTGATTTGCATATGGCCATGTCTGAACTGGGGTGGCAGAGTGGGCTAAAGAACGGTGATGGATTAAACCCAGATCTGTTGACTGGGTGTGAGTGTTTGATTGGTTCTGATGCTCCGTCCATCACCACCCCCTTTTGTACCGCTTTGTTCGCCATAAGTTGGCAGGGTATGCTCATACGTGAGTCCCTTGCTCACTTTGCCACTGGATTCAAGCAAGCCTGGCTGAAGACGGCTGAAATGCCAGAAACCGGTCCTAGGAAGCTTGTTTCCGGTCCAGGGAAGGCATGGCTTGGCAGTTCGGGCTGGACTGTTCCCATGAGGCACAGGGTCAGACTGATTTGCATATGGCCATGTCTTAACTGGGGTGGCAGAGTGGGCTAAAGAACGGTGATGGATTAAACCCAGATCTGTTGACTGGGTGTGAGTGTTTGATTGGTTCTGATGCTCCGTCCATCACCACCCCCTTTTGTACCGCTTTGTTCGCCATAAGTTGGCAGGGTATGCTCAGACGTGAGTCCCTTGCTCACTTTGCCACTGGATTCAAGCAAGCCTGGCTGAAGACGGCTGAAATGCCAGAAACCGGTCCTAGGAAGCTTGTTTCCGGTCCAGGGAAGGCATGGCTTGGCAGTTCGGGCTGGACTGTTCCCATGAGGCACAGGGTCAGACTGATTTGCATATGGCCATGTCTGAACTGGGGTGGCAGATTGGGCTAAAGAACGGTGATGGATTAAAACCAGATCTGTTGACTGGGTGTGAGTGTTTGATTGGTTCTGATGCTCCGTCCATCACCACCCCCTTTTGTACCGCTTTGTTCGCCATAAGTTGGCAGGGTATGCTCAGACGTGAGTCCCTTGCTCACTTTGCCACTGGATTCAAGCAAGTCTGGCTGAAGACGGCTGAAATGCCAGAAACCGGTCCTAGGAAGCTTGTTTCCGGTCCAGGGAAGGCATGGCTTGGCAGTTCGGGCTGGACTGTTCCCATGAGGCACAGGGTCAGACTGATTTGCATATGGCCATGTCTGAACTGGGGTGGCAGAGTGGGCTAAAGAACGGTGATGGATTAAACCCAGATCTGTTGACTGGGTGTGAGTGTTTGATTGGTTCTGATGCTCCGTCCATCACCACCCCCTTTTGTACCGCTTTATCCACATTTACAGTTTTGTAATAAATATTGTTCTCTATAAGATATAAGGTAGACTTTTCAACTTTATTAACATCCACAAATTCTTGCCATATTTTCCGACTCTTTGTTGGTACACCATTTACTAGAATGACTACTGCCTCATTTTCCTCTTTCTCTCCAGCAACAGTTTCAATATTTTTCTTAAAATCCAAAGGTAAGTACACCACTCTTCCTCTCAGCCCTCTTTGCAAGTCTGTTGGTGGCAGTTTACCTGTTTTAGGCTCCATCCGAATTATAGTTTGAAAAGGATGAACAGATTGAATTAGAACCGACTCATATGTATTCAATTCTGCGAGTTCCTCCGGAATAGCTACTAATTCTAAGTTATTATGTACTGCTCTAGCAGTCATTTTGTTCTCTTCTAATTTGTTATAACAATATTTACATGTACGTTGATCACTACCTAACTCAAATCGACCTTCCACCAACTAGTAAGTTGCAAATTCTTCCCACTTACTATTGTTCTCCTTTTCACTTTTCAAATACAAATCAACATTCCTAGTTTGACTTTTACAATGAGTACGTCAATAACAAACTCAAACATTGGGGCATATCAGCAAGAACCGGTGATAAATATCGCTCAGCGCTCTAAGCGTGATGATAATTATCGCCGGGTAACGTGGATTTTTACGCTGATATAGCGTGCTATTAGCAACGCTTATCTCCTCAGCGATAAAAATCCTCACGCTAACTGCCTAACATGAGATTATCGCTGGAAACACAGCGATAATCTCACGTAGTGCGGCGTTAGCTTGCTGATAGGGACTCACAAACTTAGCCATGATATCCACCTTCCATAGGATATTATGGCTAAGTCAGTCCTGAAGCAGGCGTAAGGAAAGTAGCGATAACAGGGGTTATCGCTACTTTTCCTGACGCTATGCTCCATAGCGTGGGGCTTGATGATACGAGAAATGTCGCTTAGAGACATTTCTCCTGTCATGTTAGGTCAGGAACGCCCACTTTGCATCTCATTAGAGATGCAAAGCTGGGCGTTAGGAATCCCGACGCTAAAGCAAGGTTTCACGCGTTAGCATGGCCTTGCTAATTAGGCGATAAAATTATCGCCGCTTTTCGGGCGGTGATAATTTTTTATCGCCAGCTTATAAATGTGCCCCATAGTTTGGTATTTCAGAGCACACTACATTAAACTTTCCAATTTCTTCTTCAAACTGATCAGTGCTAATCACTTTCACTTTCCCATCTCCTTCAACATCTGTAATTGTCAAACTTTCACTTTCTATGGTCTGCTCTTCTGAACCAAAATATCGCATTTCAATATCATCACACTTTTTTTAAACATCTGATAATGAACCATGTAAAATGCCTGTATTGAGTTCACTTAAACATAATGCAGGACTCCTTACATAGTACAGTTTCCTTACAAACTTCCCCTTTTCTGAATGGTGTACTGCTAACATCCTCAAGTGATGAAAAACACTTTTACACACTTTTCTTGAAAGACAAACCAGAGAATGCCCATGCTTCTCAGTATATTTTCTTACATTACATGGATCTAGTCCTTGCAACAACTTAATCTTCTGTTTAATACTTTTCTGTGTATATTCTCGTAGCAAATTTTGCATTATATCAATAGATTCCTGTCAAATACTACAAATACTGCTACAACCCCACTTATACACAGGAGCTTGTGTATGTTTCCCTTGCACTTCTTCAGCTATTAACTCTTCTGCACTTTTACCAACCAATTCTTCTTTTGAAAGGGGACAACCATCCTGAACTTCGTAGCAACGACCTCCAGTATCAACTGCAAATGGTAAACTATTTTCCTGGAAGTAACTTTCCTCATTAAAAAAAGGCTCACTAGTAGAAGTATGTTTCCAATGTCCACAACAGATTTTGTTCACAAGTCTTTTTCTTCTACTTTTCTCTTTCAACACTTTGATTACGTATTCCAACACTTTGATCCTCTTCAAAATCACAATGAATAACTTCTGTTTTAAAGTGAAAGCAGTATCCACTATACTTTCAATATGCTTCTTCTGTTTGAATTGCAGCACTTTCTTTTTATATTTGCAGCATGTTTTCATTAAATTCTCAATTACTCTAGTTCGAAAAAGTCTCTGACGAATTTCTTGAAATTGTTTTTGTCTCCGGGTAACAGATACTGTTTCTTTATCATGGTTTCTTTTCCTGGTATTTGAAATTGAAGTCTCCTTCTCCTTCCTTAAAAAATTCTTCTTTGTCCTTTGTGATGTTATTTTCATTAAAAGTTCATAATATTTTTTTCAGAAATTGTCTAGTGTTTTTACCAGAAAAAACTGTTTGTGTAGTACGCTAATTTTTTTCTAATTGAAAATGTTTCCTTTTCTTCAAATATATATTTTTTTCTCGTGTCTTTTTTTTCAGTTCTTCTAGGCGTTTTCAAATTTTAATCCAAACGAAATAATTTTCTGAAAAAAAAAATAGATTCAATTATTTTTTACATCAGTTCAATATATTAAAATAATAACATACAATAACATAAGTTCTACTGACGGCTTCCAGAGGCAGTGCTGCAACATGATGGAGCAGAGCAGGGAAGCCGTAGGAAGACGGGTAGTGCCATTGAACATACAGCACATATTTATTTAATTATTTACATACACCTTTACAATTTACATGTAACTGCACTACCTCATACTTTTCACCTCTCCACCGCACCCCACCACCCCACAGCACTCCCTCTGCAACCCACCGTAGACAACTTTATAGATAGTATTTGTAAACATTGTAATCTATGTACTTAGGATGATATTATCAACCAAACGGCACACAGAAAAATTACCATTATTAGCCTATCAATTTTATCTACAACTTCGCAACCATAACACTGCACCCAAAGCTTTAAGTGGGGGGGGGTCTGTGGGGGTCTGAGCACCGGCAGTTTATTTTTGGGGGCCGCGAAATGGATCTTTATGGGGCTCTATTTTCGGGCCTCGCAAAGGTAGTCCGTTGTTTTTTTTTTATTGGACTGCAGTGAGACAGTGAAAGCAAGCACATTGCTCACTACTGAGAAGTGGAGACATCATGCCAGGTGAGTCGCCTTGTAGAAGAAAAGAAATCCTTTAAAGAGAGCCATTTTCTCTCACAATTTCCCTTCTCTTTTTGCAGCGTAGGAGCAACATCATCGTGGCGTGATTAGCAGAGAGACCACCAGGCGCGCAACGCCCATTGCCCCGGACTCCCCGAGACAGCTTTCCAATCGCACACACAGAGCCGCACCCGAGTACTTCACAGGTCTTCAAAAGACCATTTGCTTGTAAATGAGGCTCTGTTCTTTTTCACCCTTTTTTAGAGCGCCTACATCCCCACTCCCCCGAAATTTCGCTGTGGTTGTGCCTTTGGAGACAACCACACACAGCCAACTCCAGCACAACCATGCTCTCACCTTTCACAGTGTCTTGTTGTAGTGCTACAAAAACACACGCTTAGCCTGGCTCACTTACGGGCATATTATCAAGAACAGCGTTAAAATTATGGCCGCTTTAGCAACAGGAAACGGCCGCTAAAGCGGCGATAATGAGCTTGATAATATGCCCTTGCGAATTCCCATAGAAGGCCAGCTTCACACCAGAACTTATTAATTTTAGCGCCGTTCTTGACAATTTGCTCCGTTATGTTTCTAAATTAACGTCTTACACTGAAAAGCTGTTTTACATCTCTTTCGCTGGATCAACCTTTGTTTAAAACACAACCAGAGAAGGGTGCTGAACTATGGTCCCCAAAGAGCAACTCAAAGTTTTCTTGTTCTTTATCAGAATCATCTGCCTGTCAATAATTGTCACCAGCCTTTTCAGCCCCTTAAGAGGCTAGGTGGATGAGTATAATACGCGGAATTTAGGATTGGGGGCGGAGGGTGCACGGAAATAAGGACGGATAGTTGAATAAAGTGCGAGTGGATGGATGGCCAGATGGATGAATGGATAGCTAGATGGATGGATGTATGGATGTATGAATGGATGGAAGGATGAATGGATGCATGGACTAGTACTTAGGATAGATGGTTGGGCTGATAGATGCATAGGATTGGTTCTGGGACAGATGTATGTATGGATATATGGGCGTATGAGTGGATGGATGCCACAGTGCTTACCATAGGTGAGTGGCTGATAGATGCTTAGGATAAGTACAGGGACAGATGTATGTATGTAGGTAGGAACGTATGGATGAATTGAAAGATGGTTGGATAGCACAGTGCTTAGGATGGATGGATGCAGGGCTTTATGTTGGCCGGGTCTGAGCACTGGCAGTTATTTTGAGGAGGCCTCGAAACGGGTCTCTATCGGGCTCTATTTTCGGCCCTCGCAAAGGTAGTCAGTTTTCTTTTTTTTTTATTGGACTGCAGTGAGAGCATGCACATCGATGTGCGCATACTCATTTTGCTCACTACTAAGAAGTGGAGACATCATGCTAGCTGATCCACGTTTAAAGACCGTGCTTTCCAAACATAGGATAATTGGAGGGGATTTTCTTAAGCACACAATGCTAGTTATCTTGATGTAGACCACGCCCCTACTTGGATAGCCCACACCCCTTTAACAGGTTTGCCACGCCCCTTTTAAAGCACTCCCCTTTGCTTAACTTTACGCAATAAAACAAAGAGCCCCAGCAAACCTGGAAGCACCACTATAGCCATACAGAGGCTTAATTTCAACAGATGTCTTCCGAAACACTCATCAGCATAACATATTAACCCCTTCGCTGCGGCGGGAATTCCACCGCAGCGCTGGGGGGTGCGGGGGGGCAGCGCGGTGGCGCTGTGCTCATGACGGAGCCACTCCGTCATGAGCCACGGTTGAGCTGTGCTCATGACGGAGCGGTTCCGTCATGACTCCGCCCAGTTGCGTTGTCCCCCCGCACAGGCGGGGAAACAGCGCCGCGTGGGCGGAGCGGCCGCCAACGGTCGTGGCATGACGGAACCGCTCCGTCATGAGCACATGGCAACCGTGGCTCATGACGGAGCGGTTCCGTCATGAGCGGGGAAGGGGTTAAAACATGCACATTTGCGGGTAAAACATATACAATGCCATAGGGTGCTTTATAAATGGTGCCAGTGGTACTACATCACCTTTAGTAGCTAGACATCTGCATGTTACTAAAGTCTGTGTTTTAATCACCAACATACCCACCTCTCCCACCCCCACCCCGCCCTTGCTTAACCGTACGAAATCAAATAGAAAACCCCACCATTCCTATTAGTGCCATTACACCCATACACAGGCTTAATTTTAACATGTGTCTTCTGGAACGCTTATCTGCAAAAAGTATTCAAACATGCAAATTGGCGGGGAAAACATAAACCATCCCATAGCACGGTTTATAAATGGGCCCAGTGCCACTACACCACCTTTACTAGCTAGACATCTGTATGCTAATAAAGTCCTTTAAACACTCCGTAGAGTGTATAGCAGAGGATGGGGAGAGTAAACAAAGTTCTAATTCCCAAACTTTTGATATACCATCCCTTTACTGTATGCAGGACCGGACTGGGAACCAAAACCGGCCCTGACAAAGTGCTCGGCCGCCCCCCCCGGGGGGTTGGGGGTGCGGCTGAGCTCTTTGCCAGGGCCGTTTTTCGGTCGATTTTGTTACAGGGCCGATTTTGCAGCTATGTTGCAAAAACGGCCTTGGAAGGAAAAACAGCCCCCAGGGGCCCAAAATTGGCTTAGGATGGATGGATGCAGGGCTTTATGTTGGCCGGGTCTGAGCACTGGCAGTTATTTTGAGGAGGCCTCGAAACGGGTCTCTATCGGGCTCTATTTTCGGCCCTCGCAAAGGTAGTCAGTTTTCTTTTTTTTTTATTGGACTGCAGTGAGAGCATGCACATCGATGTGCGCATACTCATTTTGCTCACTACTAAGAAGTGGAGACATCATGCTAGCTGATCCACGTTTAAAGACCGTGCTTTCCAAACATAGGATAATTGGAGGGGATTTTCTTAAGCACACAATGCTAGTTATCTTGATGTAGACCACGCCCCTACTTGGATAGCCCACACCCCTTTAACAGGTTTGCCACGCCCCTTTTAAAGCACTCCCCTTTGCTTAACTTTACGCAATAAAACAAAGAGCCCCAGCAAACCTGGAAGCACCACTATAGCCATACAGAGGCTTAATTTCAACAGATGTCTTCCGAAACACTCATCAGCATAACATATTAACCCCTTCGCTGCGGCGGGAATTCCACCGCAGCGCTGGGGGGTGCGGGGGGGCAGCGCGGTGGCGCTGTGCTCATGACGGAGCCACTCCGTCATGAGCCACGGTTGAGCTGTGCTCATGACGGAGCGGTTTCGTCATGACTCCGCCCAGTTGCGTTGTCCCCCCGCACAGGCGGGGAAACAGCGCCGCGTGGGCGGAGCGGCCGCCAACGGTCATGGCATGACGGAACCGCTCCGTCATGAGCACATGGCAACCGTGGCTCATGACGGAGCAGTTCCGTCATGAGCGGGGAAGGGGTTAAAACATACACATTTGCGGGTAAAACATATACAATGCCATAGGGTGCTTTTTAAATGGTGCCAGTGGTACTACATCACCTTTAGTAGCTAGACATCTGCATGTTACTAAAGTCTGTGTTTTAATCACCAACATACCCACCTCTCCCACCCCCACCCCGCCCTTGCTTAACCGTACGAAATCAAACAGAAAACCCCACCATTCCTATTAGTGCCATTACACCCATACACAGGCTTAATTTTAACATGTGTCTTCTGGAACGCTTATCAGCAAAAAGTATTCAAACATGCAAATTGGCGGGGAAAACATAAACCATCCCATAGCACGGTTTATAAATGGGCCCAGTGGCACTACACCACCTTTACTAGCTAGACTTCAGTATGCTAATAAAGTCCTTTAAACACTCCGTAGAGTGTATAGCAGAGGATGGGGAGAGTAAACAAAGTTCTAATTCCCAAACTTTTGATATACCATCCCTTTACTGTATGCAGGACCGGACTGGGAACCAAAACCGGCCCTGACAAAGTGCTCGGCCGCCCCCCCCCGGGGGGTTGGGGGTGCGGCTGAGCTCTTTGCCAGGGCCGTTTTTCGGTCGATTTTGTTACAGGGCCGATTTTGCAGCTATGTTGCAAAAACGGCCTTGGAAGGAAAAACAGCCTCCAGGGGCCCAAAATTGGCCCCCACCCGTGCGGCGCACCGGGGGATTGCCCGGTGCCCGCTACGGCCAGTCCGGCCCTGACTGTATGTATATTAAGGACAATAAATGGAATGAAAAAATTGACGAGTGTCTCAAAAGAGATGGTGAAGCTGAGCGCCGGTAAAACCCGGACCACTTAAACACCTACGTATATTCAGCACAGGGACACAGCCTGACAATTAGTATCACTTATAATTACATGTAGTTTACTAATGTCAAGAAAGTCATACAGAAAATATACAGAACATTTTCATTTCTTTTTTATCTCTCACACATTTATAATACATCTCTTCTAAAGAAACACTCCCCAACCACTTCTATTTCATAAGAACAGACAATTATTAATACGTTTACTACCATATATTTTAGTATATCTACCTTTTTATTATTCACTAGTCACAAACTGCAAAAACTATTAACTATACCCAAATGAAAACCAGAAACCATGTTCATATTATATCTCAACCTATGATCAAATGATTCAAACAATGCGTACACATAAAAGGAACGTACCACTTTTACTATCTTCATCTCTTCTCCATGTAATCTCCAAACACTGTAGACGGCCTCACAGTACAACAACCTACCTAGACTTATATTCAAATCTACCTCTCACTGTCAAAAATGAGACCACAGCCTGTTCACATAACATTTCTGGGTTTGGTTTTATCGCTTTTAACTTAATAACACATAAATCTCCTACCCCCCTTCCCCACTACTTCCACAAAAAGTATAATTTGCAAACGTGGGACATTTTATTTATCTGGCCTGAATACATTAGCAAACCCAAATTAACACTGTACCTCATTTTCAAAGCCATACAGTCCTTTAAAGATAACAAACTACATTTCTTCTTTGTGAAACACTCCTAAACATATATAAAGTACTTATTTAACAACAGGTCAAAATGTATGCATATTTTATAACCAATATGAAACACCACACTTTACTAACAGTATATTATTTTGAAATAAAAAATACTTTCAAACTTAAAAATATCACCTCAAATACTTAATCACTACTAAAGAACACATAACACACCGTGTTCATTTCTACCTCACCTTTGTAGTTGGTATGCAGATTTCAAATGTCACACACGCATGCAATTCTTTCTTTGTCACACAGTACATATAATGCACTGCTTTCATCATGAATAGAACCAGTAATGGCACAATTTCTCTGCCGCTCTACATATAAATACATGTAAAGAACAAATCAGAATACTTAATTCCTTCATCGACATTCCAAAACTTATCTCCATTGGTTATTTTTGAATTTTCCATCTGAAAAGCTACTTCATATTCCACGCCACATACAGGTCAGAAGTTCAACCTATTTAACACCACACTTTCTGGAACATTCTACGACACCTGCAGGTTGAAAGTTCATGATTTTTTTAAACGTAACGTTTTATTTTTCAGCATATTCTCGAACATTTAACAGCACTTGTGGGTTAAAAGTTCACCATTGTTTTAAGTTCCAAATGTACCTTCCAAATGCAAGTAGCACGTCTGGTTGAGCTGAGCACATTTCGTCCTATCGTATGGACTCCACGTTTAGACTGCTCTTTATTAACCAATGACAAACATGCTTTTTCAGGCAACTAATATGCACCCTAGTTTTTAGTACCCAATGCTTCTTATCTTCCAATCAATTATCGTTTTCTGTGGAAAAAAAAAGATTTTTACCCATCTTTAAACATATCTCTTACTCTATGAAGGAACTGCATGAGTTACAGACATCTTTCCATACCTTCCAGCCATACCTTCAAAATGCCAGTGTGGATCGTAGGATGTTTTCTGGTGCAAGAGGTATGCAGAACAGAGATGTATTGACTTAGACCTAGGTTTACAAAATGTGGACATTAAATGGTTTGCACAGAGAGGATTGAAGTGGCACCAATTGTTGCCTTTGGTTAAAACCTGTTTGCATCTCCAACACCCTGACCTCATGATTGTGCATTGTGGTGGAAACGGCCTAGGCACATTGACTGGGGTAGGTTTGGAAATGCTAATGAAGGACACCTTTCAACAATTGATGTTGCTTTTGCCTCAAACTGTTTTTGTATATTCCAATATATGCCAAAGACAGAAGTGGAAATGGTCAAACCAATTTTGTCCTCAGGTTGAAAAATCTAGGAAGAACGTCAACAAAGCTGTGTCTGCATACCTCAGAGGCCACAGAATGGGGTCGATCTACAACAACAACATACTTTTTGAAATGGCTGATATCTACAGAAGTGATGGAGTACACTTTACAGATCAGGGAAAGTTAGTTTTTCGGAATAACCTGAAGCTGTGCATCCGCACGTATATGTAACTCCAACTAATAAACACAAGGGCTCTTTTTAGAGCCCCCTTATAACTGACAACTTAGGCCCGCTATTTTAGGGCCAGGTAACGGCAACTCCCGCCCCCTCACCAAAATTTATTTACCACACAGCTGTGGCGCAGCTGCCACACCATCTGACTTTTGAGCACAGAGCTCTCGCTTTGATCACCGACTCTAGCGACAGCTCAGGATAGCACCCTATGACTCTGAGCAATAGCTCACTTAATTTCCGTGCCGGCCCCCAGCGCCTCCAGACCCGTACAAGTGAGTAGTTTGCACTTTACAAATACCGCATTGATTCGAAACGGCAGAATTGAACTTCACACTCCATCTGTAGCACTCCCCAATCACCCTACAGACATCACACTGTTTAAAAAAAACTTCCTCCTAGTACGTATGCACACATGCTAACACTACTTAGACAGGTGTGCTGCAGCAGCCAGAAAACATGAGTTCAGAGCACAGGCCTCATAGTTTAATCCCCTGCTCCGGCAGCAGCTCAGCTCAGCACCATGTGAGTCTGGGCAATGGCTCACTTAATAACTCACATAATTTCCACGCCGGCCTCCAGGGCCTCCAAACCCATAGCCGTGAGTAGTTTGCACTTTACAAACACCGTATTGATTTACCTTCACACTCCCTGTATAACACCACCTAAGCAGCATATACAAATTACTGTGTTCCAAACAAAACTTCCTCCTACTACATATAAAATATTACTGACACTACTTGGACAGATGTGGCACAGTGCCCAGAGCACATGACTTCACAGCATAGGACACACAGTTTGGGCTCACGGTTTCATCCCCGAGTCCAGCAGCAGCTCAATTTAGCAGCATAACACTCTAGGCAATACCTCACTTAGTTTCCATACCCCGCACTTTCAGACTGGTAGGGGTCAGTAGTTCAGCGCCTTTATCCCCGATTCTGGCAGCAGCTCAGTTTACGCCCCAAGAGCCATCAGACCGGTACAAGTGAGTAGTTTGTACTTTCCAAATACCAAATTTATGAGTGAATTTACCTTCTCACTCAATGTATAACACCCGCTAAACACCATACACAACTTACAATATTCGAAACAAAAGTTCCTCCGAGTAGGTATAACTACATGCTGACACTATTTGCACAGATGTGGCACAGCAGCCAGAGCACATGACTTCACAGCATAGGACACACGGTTTGGACTCATGCTTTCATCCCCGAGTCCGGCAGCAGCTCAGCTTAGCAGCATGAGAGTCTAGACAATACCGCACATATTTTCCGTACCCCAGCACTTTCAGACCAGTAGGGGTCAGTAGTTCCTCATAGTAGGTATAAACACATGCTGACACTACTTCTACAGGTGTGGTGCAATGGAGAGGGCACCTGACTTCACAACATAAGACACACAGTTTGGGCTCACGCTTTAATCCCCGAGTCCCGCAGCAGCTCACCTTAGCGGCAACAGACTCTACGCAATACCTCACTTAATTTCCGTACCCAGCACTTTCAGACCGGTAGGAACCAATATGAAACACCACACTTTACTAACAGTATATTATTTTGAAATAAAAAATACTTTCAAACTTAAAAATATCACCTCAAATACTTAATCACTACTAAAGAACACATAACACACCGTGTTCATTTCTACCTCACCTTTGTAGTTGGTATGCAGATTTCAAATGTCACACACGCATGCAATTCTTTCTTTGTCACACAGTACATATAATGCACTGCTTTCATCATGAATAGAACCAGTAATGGCACAATTTCTCTGCCGCTCTACATATAAATACATGTAAAGAACAAATCAGAATACTTAATTCCTTCATCGACATTCCAAAACTTATCTCCATTGGTTATTTTTGAATTTTCCATCTGAAAAGCTACTTCATATTCCACGCCACATACAGGTCAGAAGTTCAACCTATTTAACACCACACTTTCTGGAACATTCTACGACACCTGCAGGTTGAAAGTTCATGATTTTTTTAAACGTAACGTTTTATTTTTCAGCATATTCTCGAACATTTAACAGCACTTGTGGGTTAAAAGTTCACCATTGTTTTAAGTTCCAAATGTACCTTCCAAATGCAAGTAGCACGTCTGGTTGAGCTGAGCACATTTCGTCCTATCGTATGGACTCCACGTTTAGACTGCTCTTTATTAACCAATGACAAACATGCTTTTTCAGGCAACTAATATGCACCCTAGTTTTTAGTACCCAATGCTTCTTATCTTCCAATCAATTATCGTTTTCTGTGGAAAAAAAAAGATTTTTACCCATCTTTAAACATATCTCTTACTCTATGAAGGAACTGCATGAGTTACAGACATCTTTCCATACCTTCCAGCCATACCTTCAAAATGCCAGTGTGGATCGTAGGATGTTTTCTGGTGCAAGAGGTATGCAGAACAGAGATGTATTGACTTAGACCTAGGTTTACAAAATGTGGACATTAAATGGTTTGCACAGAGAGGATTGAAGTGGCACCAATTGTTGCCTTTGGTTAAAACCTGTTTGCATCTCCAACACCCTGACCTCATGATTGTGCATTGTGGTGGAAACGGCCTAGGCACATTGACTGGGGTAGGTTTGGAAATGCTAATGAAGGACACCTTTCAACAATTGATGTTGCTTTTGCCTCAAACTGTTTTTGTATATTCCAATATATGCCAAAGACAGAAGTGGAAATGGTCAAACCAATTTTGTCCTCAGGTTGAAAAATCTAGGAAGAACGTCAACAAAGCTGTGTCTGCATACCTCAGAGGCCACAGAATGGGGTCGATCTACAACAACAACATACTTTTTGAAATGGCTGATATCTACAGAAGTGATGGAGTACACTTTACAGATCAGGGAAAGTTAGTTTTTCGGAATAACCTGAAGCTGTGCATCCGCACGTATATGTAACTCCAACTAATAAACACAAGGGCTCTTTTTAGAGCCCCCTTATAACTGACAACTTAGGCCCGCTATTTTAGGGCCAGGTAACGGCAACTCCCGCCCCCTCACCAAAATTTATTTACCACACAGCTGTGGCGCAGCTGCCACACCATCTGACTTTTGAGCACAGAGCTCTCGCTTTGATCACCGACTCTAGCGACAGCTCAGGATAGCACCCTATGACTCTGAGCAATAGCTCACTTAATTTCCGTGCCGGCCCCCAGCGCCTCCAGACCCGTACAAGTGAGTAGTTTGCACTTTACAAATACCGCATTGATTCGAAACGGCAGAATTGAACTTCACACTCCATCTGTAGCACTCCCCAATCACCCTACAGACATCACACTGTTTAAAAAAAACTTCCTCCTAGTACGTATGCACACATGCTAACACTACTTAGACAGGTGTGCTGCAGCAGCCAGAAAACATGAGTTCAGAGCACAGGCCTCATAGTTTAATCCCCTGCTCCGGCAGCAGCTCAGCTCAGCACCATGTGAGTCTGGGCAATGGCTCACTTAATAACTCACATAATTTCCACGCCGGCCTCCAGGGCCTCCAAACCCATAGCCGTGAGTAGTTTGCACTTTACAAACACCGTATTGATTTACCTTCACACTCCCTGTATAACACCACCTAAGCAGCATATACAAATTACTGTGTTCCAAACAAAACTTCCTCCTACTACATATAAAATATTACTGACACTACTTGGACAGATGTGGCACAGTGCCCAGAGCACATGACTTCACAGCATAGGACACACAGTTTGGGCTCACGGTTTCATCCCCGAGTCCAGCAGCAGCTCAATTTAGCAGCATAACACTCTAGGCAATACCTCACTTAGTTTCCATACCCCGCACTTTCAGACTGGTAGGGGTCAGTAGTTCAGCGCCTTTATCCCCGATTCTGGCAGCAGCTCAGTTTACGCCCCAAGAGCCATCAGACCGGTACAAGTGAGTAGTTTGTACTTTCCAAATACCAAATTTATGAGTGAATTTACCTTCTCACTCAATGTATAACACCCGCTAAACACCATACACAACTTACAATATTCGAAACAAAAGTTCCTCCGAGTAGGTATAACTACATGCTGACACTATTTGCACAGATGTGGCACAGCAGCCAGAGCACATGACTTCACAGCATAGGACACACGGTTTGGACTCATGCTTTCATCCCCGAGTCCGGCAGCAGCTCAGCTTAGCAGCATGAGAGTCTAGACAATACCGCACATATTTTCCGTACCCCAGCACTTTCAGACCAGTAGGGGTCAGTAGTTCCTCATAGTAGGTATAAACACATGCTGACACTACTTCTACAGGTGTGGTGCAATGGAGAGGGCACCTGACTTCACAACATAAGACACACAGTTTGGGCTCACGCTTTAATCCCCGAGTCCCGCAGCAGCTCACCTTAGCGGCAACAGACTCTACGCAATACCTCACTTAATTTCCGTACCCAGCACTTTCAGACCGGTAGGAACCAATATGAAACACCACACTTTACTAACAGTATATTATTTTGAAATAAAAAATACTTTCAAACTTAAAAATATCACCTCAAATACTTAATCACTACTAAAGAACACATAACACACCGTGTTCATTTCTACCTCACCTTTGTAGTTGGTATGCAGATTTCAAATGTCACACACGCATGCAATTCTTTCTTTGTCACACAGTACATATAATGCACTGCTTTCATCATGAATAGAACCAGTAATGGCACAATTTCTCTGCCGCTCTACATATAAATACATGTAAAGAACAAATCAGAATACTTAATTCCTTCATCGACATTCCAAAACTTATCTCCATTGGTTATTTTTGAATTTTCCATCTGAAAAGCTACTTCATATTCCACGCCACATACAGGTCAGAAGTTCAACCTATTTAACACCACACTTTCTGGAACATTCTACGACACCTGCAGGTTGAAAGTTCATGATTTTTTTAAACGTAACGTTTTATTTTTCAGCATATTCTCGAACATTTAACAGCACTTGTGGGTTAAAAGTTCACCATTGTTTTAAGTTCCAAATGTACCTTCCAAATGCAAGTAGCACGTCTGGTTGAGCTGAGCACATTTCGTCCTATCGTATGGACTCCACGTTTAGACTGCTCTTTATTAACCAATGACAAACATGCTTTTTCAGGCAACTAATATGCACCCTAGTTTTTAGTACCCAATGCTTCTTATCTTCCAATCAATTATCGTTTTCTGTGGAAAAAAAAAGATTTTTACCCATCTTTAAACATATCTCTTACTCTATGAAGGAACTGCATGAGTTACAGACATCTTTCCATACCTTCCAGCCATACCTTCAAAATGCCAGTGTGGATCGTAGGATGTTTTCTGGTGCAAGAGGTATGCAGAACAGAGATGTATTGACTTAGACCTAGGTTTACAAAATGTGGACATTAAATGGTTTGCACAGAGAGGATTGAAGTGGCACCAATTGTTGCCTTTGGTTAAAACCTGTTTGCATCTCCAACACCCTGACCTCATGATTGTGCATTGTGGTGGAAACGGCCTAGGCACATTGACTGGGGTAGGTTTGGAAATGCTAATGAAGGACACCTTTCAACAATTGATGTTGCTTTTGCCTCAAACTGTTTTTGTATATTCCAATATATGCCAAAGACAGAAGTGGAAATGGTCAAACCAATTTTGTCCTCAGGTTGAAAAATCTAGGAAGAACGTCAACAAAGCTGTGTCTGCATACCTCAGAGGCCACAGAATGGGGTCGATCTACAACAACAACATACTTTTTGAAATGGCTGATATCTACAGAAGTGATGGAGTACACTTTACAGATCAGGGAAAGTTAGTTTTTCGGAATAACCTGAAGCTGTGCATCCGCACGTATATGTAACTCCAACTAATAAACACAAGGGCTCTTTTTAGAGCCCTCTTATAACTGACAACTTAGGCCCGCTATTTTAGGGCCAGGTAACGGCAACTCCCGCCCCCTCACCAAAATTTATTTACCACACAGCTGTGGCGCAGCTGCCACACCATCTGACTTTTGAGCACAGAGCTCTCGCTTTGATCACCGACTCTAGCGACAGCTCAGGATAGCACCCTATGACTCTGAGCAATAGCTCACTTAATTTCCGTGCCGGCCCCCAGCGCCTCCAGACCCGTACAAGTGAGTAGTTTGCACTTTACAAATACCGCATTGATTCGAAACGGCAGAATTGAACTTCACACTCCATCTGTAGCACTCCCCAATCACCCTACAGACATCACACTGTTTAAAAAAAACTTCCTCCTAGTACGTATGCACACATGCTAACACTACTTAGACAGGTGTGCTGCAGCAGCCAGAAAACATGAGTTCAGAGCACAGGCCTCATAGTTTAATCCCCTGCTCCGGCAGCAGCTCAGCTCAGCACCATGTGAGTCTGGGCAATGGCTCACTTAATAACTCACATAATTTCCACGCCGGCCTCCAGGGCCTCCAAACCCATAGCCGTGAGTAGTTTGCACTTTACAAACACCGTATTGATTTACCTTCACACTCCCTGTATAACACCACCTAAGCAGCATATACAAATTACTGTGTTCCAAACAAAACTTCCTCCTACTACATATAAAATATTACTGACACTACTTGGACAGATGTGGCACAGTGCCCAGAGCACATGACTTCACAGCATAGGACACACAGTTTGGGCTCACGGTTTCATCCCCGAGTCCAGCAGCAGCTCAATTTAGCAGCATAACACTCTAGGCAATACCTCACTTAGTTTCCATACCCCGCACTTTCAGACTGGTAGGGGTCAGTAGTTCAGCGCCTTTATCCCCGATTCTGGCAGCAGCTCAGTTTACGCCCCAAGAGCCATCAGACCGGTACAAGTGAGTAGTTTGTACTTTCCAAATACCAAATTTATGAGTGAATTTACCTTCTCACTCAATGTATAACACCCGCTAAACACCATACACAACTTACAATATTCGAAACAAAAGTTCCTCCGAGTAGGTATAACTACATGCTGACACTATTTGCACAGATGTGGCACAGCAGCCAGAGCACATGACTTCACAGCATAGGACACACGGTTTGGACTCATGCTTTCATCCCCGAGTCCGGCAGCAGCTCAGCTTAGCAGCATGAGAGTCTAGACAATACCGCACATATTTTCCGTACCCCAGCACTTTCAGACCAGTAGGGGTCAGTAGTTCCTCATAGTAGGTATAAACACATGCTGACACTACTTCTACAGGTGTGGTGCAATGGAGAGGGCACCTGACTTCACAACATAAGACACACAGTTTGGGCTCACGCTTTAATCCCCGAGTCCCGCAGCAGCTCACCTTAGCGGCAACAGACTCTACGCAATACCTCACTTAATTTCCGTACCCAGCACTTTCAGACCGGTAGGAACCAATATGAAACACCACACTTTACTAACAGTATATTATTTTGAAATAAAAAATACTTTCAAACTTAAAAATATCACCTCAAATACTTAATCACTACTAAAGAACACATAACACACCGTGTTCATTTCTACCTCACCTTTGTAGTTGGTATGCAGATTTCAAATGTCACACACGCATGCAATTCTTTCTTTGTCACACAGTACATATAATGCACTGCTTTCATCATGAATAGAACCAGTAATGGCACAATTTCTCTGCCGCTCTACATATAAATACATGTAAAGAACAAATCAGAATACTTAATTCCTTCATCGACATTCCAAAACTTATCTCCATTGGTTATTTTTGAATTTTCCATCTGAAAAGCTACTTCATATTCCACGCCACATACAGGTCAGAAGTTCAACCTATTTAACACCACACTTTCTGGAACATTCTACGACACCTGCAGGTTGAAAGTTCATGATTTTTTTAAACGTAACGTTTTATTTTTCAGCATATTCTCGAACATTTAACAGCACTTGTGGGTTAAAAGTTCACCATTGTTTTAAGTTCCAAATGTACCTTCCAAATGCAAGTAGCACGTCTGGTTGAGCTGAGCACATTTCGTCCTATCGTATGGACTCCACGTTTAGACTGCTCTTTATTAACCAATGACAAACATGCTTTTTCAGGCAACTAATATGCACCCTAGTTTTTAGTACCCAATGCTTCTTATCTTCCAATCAATTATCGTTTTCTGTGGAAAAAAAAAGATTTTTACCCATCTTTAAACATATCTCTTACTCTATGAAGGAACTGCATGAGTTACAGACATCTTTCCATACCTTCCAGCCATACCTTCAAAATGCCAGTGTGGATCGTAGGATGTTTTCTGGTGCAAGAGGTATGCAGAACAGAGATGTATTGACTTAGACCTAGGTTTACAAAATGTGGACATTAAATGGTTTGCACAGAGAGGATTGAAGTGGCACCAATTGTTGCCTTTGGTTAAAACCTGTTTGCATCTCCAACACCCTGACCTCATGATTGTGCATTGTGGTGGAAACGGCCTAGGCACATTGACTGGGGTAGGTTTGGAAATGCTAATGAAGGACACCTTTCAACAATTGATGTTGCTTTTGCCTCAAACTGTTTTTGTATATTCCAATATATGCCAAAGACAGAAGTGGAAATGGTCAAACCAATTTTGTCCTCAGGTTGAAAAATCTAGGAAGAACGTCAACAAAGCTGTGTCTGCATACCTCAGAGGCCACAGAATGGGGTCGATCTACAACAACAACATACTTTTTGAAATGGCTGATATCTACAGAAGTGATGGAGTACACTTTACAGATCAGGGAAAGTTAGTTTTTCGGAATAACCTGAAGCTGTGCATCCGCACGTATATGTAACTCCAACTAATAAACACAAGGGCTCTTTTTAGAGCCCCCTTATAACTGACAACTTAGGCCCGCTATTTTAGGGCCAGGTAACGGCAACTCCCGCCCCCTCACCAAAATTTATTTACCACACAGCTGTGGCGCAGCTGCCACACCATCTGACTTTTGAGCACAGAGCTCTCGCTTTGATCACCGACTCTAGCGACAGCTCAGGATAGCACCCTATGACTCTGAGCAATAGCTCACTTAATTTCCGTGCCGGCCCCCAGCGCCTCCAGACCCGTACAAGTGAGTAGTTTGCACTTTACAAATACCGCATTGATTCGAAACGGCAGAATTGAACTTCACACTCCATCTGTAGCACTCCCCAATCACCCTACAGACATCACACTGTTTAAAAAAAACTTCCTCCTAGTACGTATGCACACATGCTAACACTACTTAGACAGGTGTGCTGCAGCAGCCAGAAAACATGAGTTCAGAGCACAGGCCTCATAGTTTAATCCCCTGCTCCGGCAGCAGCTCAGCTCAGCACCATGTGAGTCTGGGCAATGGCTCACTTAATAACTCACATAATTTCCACGCCGGCCTCCAGGGCCTCCAAACCCATAGCCGTGAGTAGTTTGCACTTTACAAACACCGTATTGATTTACCTTCACACTCCCTGTATAACACCACCTAAGCAGCATATACAAATTACTGTGTTCCAAACAAAACTTCCTCCTACTACATATAAAATATTACTGACACTACTTGGACAGATGTGGCACAGTGCCCAGAGCACATGACTTCACAGCATAGGACACACAGTTTGGGCTCACGGTTTCATCCCCGAGTCCAGCAGCAGCTCAATTTAGCAGCATAACACTCTAGGCAATACCTCACTTAGTTTCCATACCCCGCACTTTCAGACTGGTAGGGGTCAGTAGTTCAGCGCCTTTATCCCCGATTCTGGCAGCAGCTCAGTTTACGCCCCAAGAGCCATCAGACCGGTACAAGTGAGTAGTTTGTACTTTCCAAATACCAAATTTATGAGTGAATTTACCTTCTCACTCAATGTATAACACCCGCTAAACACCATACACAACTTACAATATTCGAAACAAAAGTTCCTCCGAGTAGGTATAACTACATGCTGACACTATTTGCACAGATGTGGCACAGCAGCCAGAGCACATGACTTCACAGCATAGGACACACGGTTTGGACTCATGCTTTCATCCCCGAGTCCGGCAGCAGCTCAGCTTAGCAGCATGAGAGTCTAGACAATACCGCACATATTTTCCGTACCCCAGCACTTTCAGACCAGTAGGGGTCAGTAGTTCCTCATAGTAGGTATAAACACATGCTGACACTACTTCTACAGGTGTGGTGCAATGGAGAGGGCACCTGACTTCACAACATAAGACACACAGTTTGGGCTCACGCTTTAATCCCCGAGTCCCGCAGCAGCTCACCTTAGCGGCAACAGACTCTACGCAATACCTCACTTAATTTCCGTACCCAGCACTTTCAGACCGGTAGGAATGAGTAGTTTGCTTCGCACCCCCTCTATAGCACACCCTAAACACCCCACAGAGGTTACAGTGCTCCTACCCTCCTCTTTCCTACATTTTTTGCCCTTTTTTCCCCTTACTCGCTTCGACAGAATTACAAAATTGTGGCCAACACTTCCTAGTTGCAACCGCTCACAGCGCTCCCAACAAATAAGCAGCAAGCTAGTGCTCGTAACGCCTCAGCCAATCAGAAGGCAGAATTCCCAAATATCGATATCTGTAAATTTCGATATTTCTCAATAACTACTAAACAGATTTACACCAAATAAACAAAAGAGTGCTTTCTAGACCAAGACCCTTCTCCCTGCCAAATGTGGGGTAATTCCGTTCACCCGTTCGACCTGTAGCCTTGTCTAAAGTTTCCTATGGAAATTAACATTGAGAAGACACGTTATGGGACCCCCCTTTATTCTCTGCCCCCCCTTGACGAATCCCCCCCAAACTTTCAACATAGGAGCTGATATGAACAAAGAATTAGTTTGGAAAACTTCATAAAGATTTATCAAACAACGCCAAAGTTATAAGCAAAATATAAAATGCTCTTCCTATGGAAACTTGGTCCTAACTATAACTACCTACTGGCGACCACCAGTAGGTAATATATATATATATGTATGATCACTGCATCTACGCGTCATTACCCGGTTTGGTACCTGGATTTGGGGTTGAGGCGTTGGGGACTTGAGGCGATCTTGGACACTTGTATTATGGGACTCACTCAGCAGCCATAAAGCCCTCTCCCCCCTTTGCCAGGCACAACAGCGCTCACAGTGGCACAACGTGGTTCCAATTTTCCCACTCACCGGAAAGATGTATGCAGGGATATGCAGTCACTAGCAGAGGGCTGCAGCTGCATTCAATAATGGGCGGAATCAGCTACACTCCAGCCAATGGGAGGGCCTTTGAAGATTCAAAGGAGGGAGCGAGTGTTACCCAGTGTGAAAGGCATCTGAGGAATGCACACGCCGAAATGCATTATGCCTTGCAACAGTGAATAAAGGGTTGCCACAAACTTCCCCGCTGTGTCCTCCGGTCTCTTCCGTGAAGTGATCTCCTGTGCATATATACATATACATTTTTTTAAACCATGCAGTCTGTGTGAATTGTCCATGAAACCAAAAAATATGTCGCTATATTTTGGTCCGAACTCCTTAAGATCAAACAACATGACAAGAAAAATAAAACTTACTTATGCATTGAAACAAATGACAAGTAATAACACAGAGAAAACAAAAAATAAATGGTCTATTATGCAGGTGAATTATATAATATGCAGAACAGATTTCAACAATGAAAGAATAGTAACTAATTTCCCAGTATAGAGTAATGTAGATGAGTACAAAATTTCCAAAATCTGTGGACTCTTTTTAAAAAATTAAGATTTTAATCAAATGGTCATGTTAATTTCACATAAATTATACCCACTCACAGACATACTCAGAGATTCAAACACCTACTCACAAACCAGCATATGCACTCATGCATCCACACTCAGACCCAGATACTCATGCACACACTCACAGACCCACTTAGAGACTCATGTATCGAATCACAGACCCACTTAGATACTCATGCATCTACTCATACCCACTGAGAGTCATACAACCACTCACAAACCCACTCAGATGCTAATGCACCCAGTCACAGACTCAGTTAGACACTCATGCACCCACTCACAAACTTAGAGACTCATGTACCCACTCACAGACCCACTCAGAGACCCACGTACCCACTCAGAGACCCATTCCGAGCCTCATACACCCAGTCACACACTCACTCAAAAAGTGACATATGCACTCACACATTCAGTCAGAGACTTATATACTCACTCACGGACTCACATTTCTACACAGACAGCCACTCAGACACACCCACTCACACACTCACTCAAACACTTACTCGGACACTAATGCACTTACTTAGCCACCAACTAAGACTCTCATACACCCACTCAGACACTCATGCACCTCCTGACACACCCAGTGAGATATGTATGCAGCCATCCCCTTGCCCACTTGGATACTCAAAAACCCACTCACTCACCCATTCAGACACTCATGCACTCACTAACAAACCCACTAAGCCACTCATGCACTCACCCACATACCCACTCTCAAAGATTAGAGTTTACAATTAGGAAATACAATTTAAAAAACCTTAGAAAATCATTAAAAAAACAAAAGGTTCAAGGGATGTCATAGTTAGGAAATAGAATTTAAAAAACCAAAGGTTACAGGGACGATTTAGGAAATAGAATTTTCAAAATCTTAAAAATACTATGAAAAAAGGGATGTTATAATTAGGCTCATAATTCACTCAGACAAAATCAGTGGAATTCATCAGTTATAGTTACCAGAGCTAACTGTAACTTACACCCCCACAATTCACTGCTTATGACCTCACATATTACATCACTCATGACATCGTCAGTGCCATCACTGATGACATCTCAAATGACATCACGGATTACATCATTGATGGTATCATCCAGTGAATGAGTGTTTTAAAAATGTTAATGAGTGTTAAATATATATACCATGGTGTATTGGTGAATCAGTGGGAGTATGAGTTCCTGTATGGATTATTCAGTGGGTGCATGCCTGACTGTATAAGTGAGTGATTAGGTGTTTCAGTGAGTGTATGGGTCACTGACTAGGTTGCCTAAATGTCTGTATCAGTCTGTCAGATTGTTTCTAAGTGGCTGTATGGATTTGTGAGTGGGTACATGAGTAGCTGTATGGGTGATTGGTTGTCTGAGTACCTGTATGGGTGTACGAGTGCCTGTGTGGTGGGTGAGAGGGTGTGTGAGTACCTGCATGACTGAGTGAGTGGGTGAGTCAGTGGGTGTATGAGTTAGTGAGTGTAAGAAAAGGGCTTTATAAGTGACTGAGTGTGTGTAAGGCTGTGTCAGTGAGGGAATGGACGTGTCAGTGGTATATGAGTAAGTAACTACATATGTGAAAGACAGTATAGTTGAGTGAAGGAATATATGAGTGACTATGTGTAAGTGACTGGTTGAGAGAGTGGCTGTATGTATTAGTATGTGCTTGTGTTTTTGACTAAAGAGGTGAGTGAGTATGTGTTAATATCTATATGAATAAGTGAGTGGGTGTGTGTATTTATTTTATTTATTTATTTTGAAGGCTTTATATAGCGTGGACAAGACCCTTGCGGGTATCAGAGCACTTTACAAGGCAGAATATAAGAAATAAAACAGTTCAGTGCAAACCAACAATAGTATTACAGGTAATATACATAGTTCATGTGAATTTAGACAAGAGAATAGATTTCACTTCTTTTTTTAAAGATACAGTAGAGAGAGTCAGACTGGTTTCTGTGAGCATTCCCGGTTGTAAGTTTTCTTCTTGGCAAATCATTGTGGTTTTAGTAGAAGGTTACTGGTGCTCCTGGAGGATCTGTTGCCACAAGAAAGCACCAATTTCTGTGACAGATAACTTGGAGTGTTGTGATGTATTGCCTTGTGCATCATACATGCGATTTTTAGATGAATTCTGGCTTCAAAAGGTAGCCAGTTGAGGGCTCTAAGGTCAGGGGTGATGTGACAGTTTCTTTTGGAGCCTGTGATGAGTCTAGCTGCTGCATTGATTGAAGCTCTTAGGGGGTCCGTTGTTGATCTGGGGAGACCGCAATGAGAGGCACACCCATATTCCACTCTTGGGATTGCTAATGCTTGAACTGCCACTTTGAAGTCGTTTGAAGGAAGGAAGGGTTTGAGTTTTCCCAAGGTGTTCATCTGAAAATGTGCTCCTTTTGTTTTGATACCAACGTTTTTATGCATGTTTCGATTTTTATCCATAGTAACTCCAAGCGATTTTGCTGAGTCGATAATAAGAGGTTGGCAGTTGAGTGCTGTTAGGTGTTTCAGCAAATATTGAATGATGGTCGATTGGTTGGGAGGAGTGATTAGGAGGAATTTCATTTTGAAGGTGTTTAGTTTCAGATGGTTTTCGGCCAGCCAGGTCTGAGTTTTATGTAGCGTTAGGTTGAGAGATTTGATGTCTGCTAATGAGTTGATTTTTAAACATAGTTGTGTATTGTCTGCGTACATGTGATAGTGGACATTGGAGGAGTTAAGAATTTCGGTGAGCGATTCCATGAATGGGTTGAAAAGTGTAGGAGAGAGGAATGACCCTTCTGAAACTCCTAAAGTGACTTGGACAATGATTGATTAACCTTGAATCTTTGAGATCTATTTTGAAGGAAAGAGGAGAACCAATTTAGAACTGATCCCGATAATCCCATTCTGTGTTTCAGAAGCTCAAGAAGGTTGTCATGTTTTACGATATCAAAGGTGGAGAAAATGTCAAGCAAGATTAGCGAACAGGCTTCGTTATGGTCGAGGATTTTTAGTGCGTCATCTATTATGTGGGTCATGGCTGTTTCAGTACTGTGCCCTGCGCGGAAGCTGGATTGGTATTGGTTAAGCAGGTTGAAATGGTCTATGTCGTTGCTAAGCTGTGTGTGAACAAATTTTTCTAAGATTTTGTCCAGAGTAGGAGTGTTGGATATTGGGCGATAATTCTTTAAGTCCGAAGGGTCAACCGTTGGCTTCTTTAAGATAGGGGATACCTGCCCAGATTTAAGGATTTCTGGTATGATTCCTTGCAAGAAAGAGGTATTTATAATCTTGGTCCATAGAGGCAGTAGCAGTGGAATGAAGGTTTTCATGTAGTTTGCAGGAAGGGGGTTTGTAAAGTGGCTTTGGCTTGAGGGATTAACCCCTTCAGTGCCCATGACGAGCTGGACTCGTCATGGGCTGCGGTGGCGCTGTGCCCATGACGAGTCCAGCTCGTCATGAACTCCGCCCGCTAATACAAAGCGCGGCACTGGGCGGGGAAAGGGGCGGGCACTGAAGGGGTTAAGTGAAATGAGCGTTTTTAATATAGCTTTTTCACTGTATGTATTGAAGGAGTACCAGGAGGCGCTATTTTTGAGGTAAAACTTTGGTGAAAATATAGGCAAGGTTCCTGGAGGGGGAGAAGCAGTGTCCATGAGAGTGTCAGTATGGGTTATTAAGTTGTTGAGCAGTTCCGTCTTTATGTTTTTTGTCTTCATAAAGAAGAAGGAGGCAAATTCTTTGAAATTGGGTAAGGGGCCTGAGTTAGCTTGAGTGGGGTGAGGTATACCCTTAGATTGTGTTTTGATTAGTTCAAATAGTTTTTTAGGACGGTTCTTGGCTTGATCTAATTGATTACTGAAAAAGTCTGCTTTTGATCATTTGAACTTTCTGTAGTAGGAGTTTCTCATGGATCTTAGAAGTTTGAGGTGGTCAGAAGAGGGAGCTGATCTCCATCGTCGTTTAATTAATCTTAGTGATCTTCAGTCCTCATTGAGTCTCCCATCGTACCATGGTTTAGAATCTTATGTGGAGGATCTCTTCAATTGTAAGGGAGCAACTTTGTCTAAAACCATGTTTATGTAGTGAAAGTAGTGGTTAGTCAGATCTTAAACATCGGATAGTCCTTCAGGGGGAAGCAGGAAGTTGGGGCTGGAATTTGTGACTAAGTCTGCACCAACATTTTTTAGGTTTCTTTTCCATATGTTAGGTCTCATGGGTTGAGCAGAGTATAGTTTTAGTGATTCATTGATGAAGAATGTGATGATGTGGTGGTCCGACCAATCACAGGGGAGGATTGTTTCAAGCTGAATGGAATCAGCCTTGAAAATTACTAAATCTAGTATTGAGCCTTTATCATGTGTGGAGCTGTTACAGATTTGGGTGCAGTCAAGGTCTGAGAGGAAAACTTTGATCTTATTGACCTCTGGATCCTTAAGGACATTCCAGTAGAGATTGAGGTCTCCGAGGAATATTTGCTTGTTTTGTTGTCCAGCATTTGTAGATACAATATGTATAACTCTATAGGTGAGTAAATGGCTGTCTGATTGACTTTGTAGGTGAGTGAGTTGGTGTGTGAGTAGCTCTATGAGTGACTGACAGTGTGTGAGTTGCTGTTTGGCTGTATAAGTGGATATATCAGTAGCTATATTAGTGAGACAGTTGGTGTTGGAGTGGATGTATGGGTAACTGAGTGGCAGGTGTGTATTTCTATGAATCAGTGAGTGGGTGTGTAAGTACAGAAAAGGGTGTGTCAATGGTTTTGAGAATGGTATTTTGGAAGTTGGAATTGGTGTACGAAAGATTATATTGTGGTGTGAGTGGGTGCATCAGATTCTGTGGATGATGTCATCAGTGATGTCATTTGAGACATCATCAATGATGTCGTGAGTGATGTCACTGACCATGTCATGATAGATGTAATATGTTAGGTCATAAGCAGTTCATTGCAAGGGTGAGAGTTATAGTTAGCTCAGCTAACTATAACTGCTGTATTTCTCTGATTTTGTACAAGTGAAATGTTAGCCTAACTATAACATCCCTGTAACCTTTGTTTTTTTCTGAGAATTTCTAAATTTTTTAAAATTTTCATTCCTAACTATAACCACTTTGTAACCTTTCATGTTTTTCAGTGAGTTTCTAAAGTTTTTTAAACACTAATTCCTAACTATAAAGTCCCTGTAACCTTTGGTGTTTTCAGTAAATTTCAAAGGATTTTTTACATTCTATTTCTTAAATGTAACAGCCATTTTTTTAAGTGAGCATCTAAGATTTTCATATTTTCTTTCTATAATCGGATATTGTATATTATATTTATGATATATACCATTCATTTTTTGATTTGGTATTTGTTCACTAGAAAGTACATTAATAACTGGTATTATTTTTAAGAATTTTTTGAGGCGGCACAACAGTGTTACATTTACTGTGGAGAATCTGTGATCAACAAATGTATTTCACATGCTGAAAAATACACTTAAAACATTTTTAAGTAGAGGTTAAGTCTAAATATTTAGTAAGATATTGATTTAACTTTTCTTTCTGTAACCAATTTAAGAGAAAACCACCTTTACAAAAAAATATTTTTAACAACTACTGACGTCATTGCGATGACGTCAGTAGCCGTGAAGAGCGCATGGCTTATATAAGTTGTAATACATATATATAGACATATTCTACAGCATATTTAAAAGTAGAGCTTTATTAGTGTACATTTCAAACTCATACTTTTGTAGTGAGTTTCCAGAAAACTTGTCTTTTAAGTCTATTTTCTGTTTTCGCCCTGACTCCGGGCATTGCGAGTGTTTTTCAGAAACTCTAAAAAACATATATACAGATTATATAATTGATGTTTGACACTATTTGTTTACTGAAGTCCTGTTTAAAGTTGGCTATCTATAATAACTGTTTAACAAAATTACTTTTACTTTGTGTTTCCTGTGTTGGGGGCGACAGTGGAAGTCACAATGACGTCATTCTTTGCAGACACTGTGTGTTTTACAGATACTCTAAAACACATATACATACCTATTGTAATTGATATTTGACACTAGTTATTTACTGCTCTCTTGTTTAAACATGTCTGCCTATAAAAAAAAAATGTTAAATCGTTTTTTATTTACTTCTCGTTTACACGAAGACAGCGCAAGTTGTGATGACATCGGTACTCAGGGATACCGCGTGTTCTTCAACATCTCTAAAACATATCTATGGAGATATTGTGAACAAGTTTAAGAATAGCTGTTCAATATTATATTATCGAAAGTTCTACCTTTGTTTCCATTTTGAAAGAAAACTACTTTAAACTTGTAGTTTGAATTTCTGCTTTTGTGTGGTAACTGCGGATATGTGGTTAACCGCGATTATGTCGGTCACCACGGTTATGACATGACTGGGAAAGCAATGAATATCATTGGATAATATACATTTCAGCAAAATGAATAGGAAGTACACACCCACTCCTCCTTCTTGAATCTTCTTTCATAGAACATTATTCTGAGCAGGTGGATCGATCTTGGGGAGGAGATTTCTTGGCCTGTTTTTGCTTCAAAAATGGCAACACAGGAAGGAGGTGGGGGCAGCAGGAACAACAACAGGACCAGGATGAGGAGGAGGTGGAGACTTAAGATTTAGAAGAAAAGGGGTCTCCACAAAAGAGAGCCAGTATGGCATGGGATTTTTTAAAATCCCATCTGGAGAATCAAATCTGCTGTAAAACTAATGCAATGCACAATCTGTGACAATACCCTCTCTAGAGGAACGAACAAAAAATATTCATGTGGGACAATGTCCATGTTATATCATCTTAAAACTTATCACAGAAAATGTCTCCAACTGGCAATCAAGCAGAGGGAGGCTGGAGGACCATCTACATCACTGGCAGCAGCAAGCAACTATTCCCAGGCAGAAAGTTCCTTCAGAAGTGCAGAATACTACAACAGATATGACTTTAGAGTTTTCAAGAATGGCCACGTCCTGCATGGACTGTGGTGTTATTATAAGTACTAGTGAGCAATGTGTTGCAGCTCTTAGCAATGCTGCAAAAAACAATACATACTCATTTTTGTTCCCCTTCTATATTTATTGCGCAATTTTCGGTGCATGTTTTTTGAATTCCTCTGGTCGCAGTTACCATTTTTGATACCATAAAAAAGAACCAACAAAATGTACAAATTTACAAAACCACTAAAAAAATAAAAATAGAATACAAAAAACGGTTTCTGTTGGAACCGCCTTTTATAGTTAAAAAAAGATAAAGTATGCATGTATGTTGGAATGAGGGTATCATTTGTGTATGGGTGATTGAGCGCATGACTGGTGCATGGATGTTATAATGAGTGCAGAAGTGGTGCCTGAGTGAATCTGTGAGTGCATGAGTAGTGCCTGGGTAATTGTATGATTGCATGGGTTGTACCTTGATAATTGGATTAATGCAAAGGAACTGCGTGTGTAATTAGATGACTGTATGGGTAGTCTAGTGAGTGGGTGATTGGTTGAGTGCATGGGTTGTGCCTGGGTGAATCTATGAATGCATGAGTAGTGCCTGGGTAATTGTATGACTGCATGGGTTATACCTGGATGATTGGATGAGTGCATAGGAACTGCCCGAGTGAATGGATGAGTATATGGGTAGTGCCAGGGTGTTTTGATTACTGCATGGGTAGTGCCTGGGTGAATGGGCGAGTGCAAGGGTAGAACCTGGGTGATTGCATCGGTGTATGGGTAGTGCCTGGTTGACTGTATGAGTGCATGGATAGTGCTTGGGTGATTCCTTGAGTGCATGGGTAGAGACTGAGTGCATGGATGAATGCATGGGTAGTGGTTGGGTGAATGGACGAGTGCATGGATAGTGTCTGGTTGATAGGATGAGTGTATAGATACTGCCTCATGATTACTGGAGTGCAAGGGTAGTGCCAGGGTGATTGGATGAGTGCATGGGTAGAGCCTGGATGATTGGATGAGTGCATGTGTAGTGCCTGGGTACTTGAGTCAGTGTATAAGTAGTGCATAGGTGATCAGATGAATGTATGGGTAGTGGCTGGATGATTGGGCAAGTGCATGGGTAGTGTCTGAGAGATTGTATGGCTGATTGGGCAATGCCAGAGTGATTGAATGAGTCTAAGTGCAGTACCTACATGATTGCATGAGTGAAAGTGAAGTGCCTGGGTAAACAAATGATTGCAAGTGTAGTGCTTGAGTATATGGATGAGGTCAAGTGCAGTGACTCTGTGAATAAATGTGTGCAAGTGTAGTGCCAGGGTCCTTGCAAGACTGTATGGGTAGTGCATGCATGATTAGCTGAGCTTATGTACAGTGCCTGGATGATTGCATTACTGCCTGGTTAGTGTCTAAGAGAATGCATGAGTTCAAGTGCAGTGCCTGGGCTGAACCTGGATAATTTGATTAGTGCATAGGAACTGCCTGGATAATCAGATGAGTGCATGGGTAGTGTGTGGGTGATTGGTTGAGTGCATGGGTTGTGCCTGGGTGAATCTATGAATGCATGAGTAGTGCCTCGGTAATTGTATGACTGCATGGGTTATACCTGGATGTTTGGATAAGTGCATAGGAACTGCCTGAGTGAATGAATGAGAGTATGGGTAGTGCCAGGGTGTTTTGATTACTGCATGGGTAGTGCCTGGGTGAATGGGTGAGTGCAAGGGTAGAACCTGGGTGATTGCATCTGTGTATGGGTAGTGCCTGGTTGACTGCATGAGTGCATGGATAGTGCTGGGGTGATTCCATGAGTGCATGGGTTGAGGCTGAGTGCATGAATGAGTGCATGGGTAGTGCCTGGTTGATTCCTTGAGTACATGGGTAGTGGTTGGGTGAATGGACGAGTGCATGGATAGTGTCTGGTTGATAGGATGAGTCTGTAGATACTGCCTCATGATTACTGGAGTGCAGGGGTAGTGCCAGGGTGATTGGGTGAGTGCATGGGTAGAGCCTGGGTGATTAGATGAGTGCATGTGTAGTGCATGGGTGCTTGAGTCAGTGTATGAGTAGTGCATAGGTGATCAGATGAATGTATGGGTAGTGGCTGGATGATTGGGTAAGTGCATGGGTAGTGTCTGAGAGATTGTATGGCAGATTGGGCAATGCCAGAGTGATTGAATGAGTTTAAGTGCAGTACCTACATGATTGCATGAGTGAAAGTGCAGTGCCTGGGTAAACAAATTAGTGCAAGTGTAGTGCTTGAGTAAATGGATGAGGTCAAGTGCAGTGTCTCTGTGAATAAATGAGTGCAAGTGTAGTGCCAGGGTCCTTGCAAGACTGTATGGGTAGTGCATGCATGATTAGATGATCTTATGTACAGTGCCTGTATGATTGCATTACTGCCTGGTTAGTGTCTAAGAGAATGCATGAGTTCATGTGCAGTGCCTGGGTTGTACCTGGATAATTTGATTAGTGCATAGGAACTGCCCGGATAATCAGATGAGTGTATGGGTAGTGTGTGGGTGATTGGTTGAGTGCATGGGCTGTGCCTGGGTGAATCTATGAATGCATGAGAAGTGCCTGGGTAATTGTATGACTGCATGGGTTATACCTGGATGATTGGATGAGTGCATAGGAACTGCCTGAGTGAATGGATGAGAGTATGGGTAGTGCCAGGGTGTTTTGATTACTGCATGGGTAGTGCCTGGGTGAATGGGTGAGTGCATGGGTAGGGGCTGAGTGCATGGATGAGTGCATGGGTAGTGCCTGGGTGATTCCTTGAGTACATGGGTAGTGGTTGGGTGAATGGATAAGTGCATGGATAGCATCTGGGTGATAGGATGAGTGTATGGGTACTGCCTCGTTAACACTTGAGTGCAGAGGTAGTGCTAGGGTGATTGCATGAGTAAATGGGTAGAGCCTGGGTGATTGGATGAGTGCATGTGTAGTGCCTGGGTGCTTGAGTCAGTGTATGAGTAGTGCCTAGGTGATTAGATGAATGTATGGGTAGTAGCTGGATGATTGGGTAAGTGCATGGGTAGTGTTTGGGAGATTGTATGGCTGATTTAGTGCAAGTGTAGTGCTTGAGTAAATAAGTGCAGTGCCTCTGGAAAAAAATGAGTGCAAGTGTAGTGCCAGGGTGCTTGCATGGCTGTATGGGTAGTGCATGCATGATTAGATGCGCGCATGTACAGAGCCTGGATGATTGCATGACTTCCTGGGTAGTGTCTGAGAGAATGGATGAGAGCAAGTGCAGTGCTTGGGTGAATTGATAAGTGCAAGTGCAGTGCTTGGGTGAATGAATGAGTGAAAGTGCAGAGCCTGGGTGATTGCATGACTGCATGGGTAGTGGCTGAGTGATTGTATGAGTACATGTGCAGTGCCTGGATGATTGCATTACAGCAACTGCAGTCCCTGAATGAATGGATATGTGCAGCTGCAGTGCCTGGATGAATACATGCTTGCAAGTGCAGTGCCTGGGTGAATGAATGAGTACAAGTGCAGTGCATGGGTGAATCAATGACTACATGGGTAGTGCCTGAGTGATTGTATGAGTGCAAGTATACTGCCATGCTGATTGCATGAGTGCAAGTGCAGTGCCTGGATAATTGTATGAGTGCAAGTGTAGTGCCTGGGGGAACAGATATGTTCAAGTGTAGTGCCTGGGTAAATGAATGAGTGCAAGTGTAGTGCCTGAATAAATGGATGAGCGCAAGTGCAGTGGTTCTATGAAAACATGAGTGCAAGTGTAGTGCCAGGGTGCTTGCATGACTGTATGGGTAGTGCATGCATGATTAGATAAGCGCATGCACAGTGCCTGGATGATTGTATGACTATATTGTATTGTGTTGTCCATTCAGGCAAAAGTTATTTTAATATTTTATATATTCAAAGAGAACAAACCAATAAAGTGGAAACACAAACGCTGTGAGAATCAAAGTAAGAAGAGAGGCTCTGGCATTTCCAAGCGCTTGAAGAAAGGATCAGTTAATTGTAAAGCACATGTGAAAGCAGACACCATAGCAAAATTCAATAATACACATAATATATTGTCAAGTTGTCAAGGAGTCAAAGACATTTTGATTCCATACAAGGAGCACCGGGATCATCATCAGGACCTAGACATATATGCCCGAGACTGATGCCGCTTGCAAGCAGAGGGTAAAAGTCCCACAGGGGACTCAGAGCGACTAAGGTGGCAAGCGAATTCCTAATACAAAAAAAACAACGTGGTGCAATGGCTTAATTATTTAAGGCCAATAAGACCGGGATAGTATCGATAGGAGAAAGGAGAGCTGGGGGACACAAGAACCACCTTGGCAAAATCACTCTGGAATCGATGTAGGAGAACGCGGTTGGTGAATAGGATCTAAATGTCACCTACTCCTTTACACTATATTATGTGTATTATTGAATTGTGCTATGGTGTCTGCTTTCACATGTGCTCTTTGAATTTACAAAGTTATAGGCAAGTCAAAAAATACTGAGACTATGGGAACTAGATCCTAAATATAACTACAATATATAATATCATGACACAGAAATATTGTGTCAAAATTATCAGTGACACAAATATAATTTTCCTGTACTTATGAAGGTAAGTTAAAAAATATCAAATAAAAATATAGTTCACACTAATATCGTTTAAAATATAACAAAAATATAATTTTCCAATAAATGCACAGTTTAACATAACTATATTACAGTGTCTAGTACATACATTTAAGTAACATTTAATATTAAAAATAAATAGATACTATGTAAGCATACACACATACAAACTTATGTGTGTGTGTATGTTTATATATACATATCTGTAAAAAACAACTAATATTAAATATATATTTTACATTATAGAACTTTTTTGTAGGTTTCCTATTTTACTAGTATAAAAAGTATATACACAATATACATACATATATATTTTTATATATATATATATATATATATATATATATATATATATATATATATATATATATATATATATATATATATATATATATATATATATATATATATATATTATCTACTGGCGGTCGCCAGTAGATAGTTATAGTTAGGATCGTGTTTCCATAGGAAATCCGCAACATTCTATTTGGAATAACTTTGGCGCTGGTTGATGAATCCTCGCGAAATTTTATAAATAGGTGGGGCGCTCCGCTCCGCTCCGACCCTGAAAGTCTCGGGGGGATTCGTCAAGCGGGGGCTGAGAAAAAATGGGGGTCCCAAAACGCATTTTCCCCATGCAATTTTCCATAGGGACCTTTAGTCCAAGGTACAGCCCGAACGGCTGAACAGAATTACTTGAAATTTGGCAAAGAGGTAGTCCTCAGCTCAGGGATGTGCCTTTTGCATATATGGAGTCAATCTGTTAAGTAGTTCCTGAGAAAATCAAAAGTAAAATCATATATATATCTGGGCGGAGCCTAACCACATATCTCATCCTGAGATCTGATTGGCTGTCAGCACTTCATCCAAGAAGTGTTGGCAGCCATCTTGGGACCAATATACATGATAGCACCTCATTAAAAAGCATTGCAGTTAATAGAAGGTTTTAAGACTTTAGTTACATTATAAATCATTTGTTGATGGTACCATACTCATTTAAGGAATTGTGGTGTGTTCTAAGGTGATTTTACCATGTGAAAAAGCCTTCTGCTGTGATATCATGAACCATGTTTTAGAGAAAACTATTTTCTCATGCTTTTCCCACAGAGGTTTGGAAGGTGATCTATAAGCTAAACTGAGAGCATATTTTCTGTAAATTCACATTATCTTTCTCAGTCATGTGAGAATGAAGTCTGACATTCTCAGTAAAACATGTACATCCAACAAGGGCAGAGACTGTCAGTTTATTCCTTTGTGTTCTACTGCAGCTTCCCAGAGTGTTCTAAAGAACAACTAGAGCACTAACAGTCTTACTTATGACAAAAGTATGGCACACCTGAAGCCATCTTGATTGGAATAAAGTGGTAACACTTAAAACATTTAATTTTCAAAGGAACAAAATGACTTCTGAAATCCTCTTTTATTTCATAAAAAAATTCTGACATGCAGACTGAAACATGCACTTTCAATACCAGCAGCAGATTTGCCTGGTGAGCAGTAGCTTTACTACAGTGATCAATAGAGCAACTAGAGTGCTAACATTCAGAATTTATGGAAAATGTGTGACACATCTGAATGCCTTTTTGATGGAATAAAAGTAAAAAACTGAAAGTATTTCCTACTGAGGAGACTGCAGTAAATGAGGAAATTAGGAAACTTCATAACAAATAAATCTCCCAAGATGGCCACCAGAGACAAAAGAGCCCAAATGTAGCCCGAATGTAGCCCAAATATCACCCAGATGTAGCCCAAATGTAGCCCAATGACAGAACGTCCCAGAGTGTTCTTAAGATCAACTAGAGCGCTTACTGTCTTACTTATGACAAAAGTATGGCATACCTGAAGCCATCTTGATTGGAATAAACTGGTAACACTTAAAACATTTAATTTAAAAAGAAACACAATGAGGGGGTTCATTTTGCCATAGAAATTATGATTAGTGCTGAAGAAAGAAAAATTAGGGCATATTTTGAGTGACTTCTCAAATCCTCTTCTATTTCATTAAAAAATTCTGATATGCAGACTGAAACATGCACTTCTAATACTAGCAGCAGACTTCCGTGGTGAGCAGTAGCTTTACTACAGTGATCTTATGAGCAACTAGAGTGCTAACATACAGAATTTATGGCAAATGTGTGACATATCTGAATACCTTCTTGATGGAATCAAAGTAAAAAACTGAAAGCATTTCCTACTGAGGAGACTGCAGTAAATGAGGAAATTAGGAAACTTCATAACAAATTAATCTCATAAAATGGCCACCAGAGACAAAAGAGCCCAAATGTAGCCCAAATGTAGCCCAAATATCCCCCAAATGTACCCCAAATGTAGCCCAATGACAGAAGTGTGCAAAACACTTATTTTTTGTGTATTTCCAGTTTTATATAGTGCAGACTTGTCAGGTATTGGAGTGCTTTACATGAGCATTGGTTACATCACACAAGATCAAATTCATTTTGGTTGTAGACATGGGGAGATTAAGTGATTTGACCAGAATCACAGAATGTTGTGCTGAAGCAGAAACTCCAACCTGGTTCCCCAGTTGCAAAGTCTGCAGCTCTGGAAGTAACACCACACCCTCTCCCCTTGGATGCAACATTTAATCAAGTGGTCAACTGGATAAAAAAACTAAGGTTACAAATAATTTAAAAGTTCTTTGTCGCTATTTGAAAACTCAGAAAATATGTCCTCATTTTAGTTTTTTAGAGCACTAACCATAATTTTGATGCAAATAAGACCATCTTATATATGTAATTTCTAAAGGAAATGCTCTAGGCATTACAGTTTTGATTACATCAAGATGACGTCAGGCAGTCCACACTTTTGTAATAAATATAGAATGTTAGCAATCTAGTTGTTCATTGGGATACTGCTGAGAGGCAGAGGCCAGGGGCACGGACTCTGAAAATTGAAGGCAGGTAGGAGAGTGCAGAGGCAACAGTTTGACCACACTAGGCAGGCAGGAAGGGCAGTGGCAGCACAACAGACTATGGAGGACAGTGGAAAGGGAAACAGGGGCTACAAACCAACAATACAGGACTGGCAAGAGAGGCTGTGGGGATGTAATAGACCATTGTGGGCAGAAGGAAGAGGCAGTGGTCATACAACCATACATGCCAACAGACCCGTTTCAGCCAGGAAACGTCCAATGTTTTTAAGCTCAAATGGGCTTTACTTGATCTGGTTCCTGTCTACAATCTTCTCTTTTTCAATGTAACTCAAAGGGGAAAATCAATACCCCAGTTTTATTTCAAAATCTCCCTCTTACCATGTTCAAAATGTTCGCAAGTATGGTACATTGGATCATGGTAGGCAGGAGGAATTGGGGTAGGGACATGGACTCGGATAACAGAGGACAGGAGGGACATTGAGAGGTGCACCAAACTGACCCTACAGGGCAGGCATCAGGGTTTGCAGCAGCACAATACACCACACAGGGCATGCGGGACGGGAGTGCAGCACAACAATCCATAGAAAGCAATAGGGAGGGGACAGGACCATGCACATGGACAACAGACAACAGAGGGGAAAGAGGCAATGGTAGCTAGCTGACCATAATGGACAGACAGGAGAGAAAGCTGCAACATAACAGACCATAAAGGGCAGGAGGGACGGATCAGGGGCATTACAATGGAACCGACAAGCCAGGAAGGAGGGAATAGGGGTCTGCACATGGAAACAGAGGGCTGGGGGCAAGGGGGCAGGGCAGGAGCAGCAAGATGACCATGGAGGTCAGGCAGGATGGGCACTAGAAACAAGACACAGCATGGAGAGCAACAGTGAGACTGATGGCATACACACAGACCATGGAGGGAAGGTGGGAGGGGGTCAGGAGCAGCTAGCTGACCACACAGGGAAGGTGGGAGGGGCCTTGGCAGCACAGAAGACCATGCATGGCAAGCGGGAGGGTTAGTGGCAGCACAATGGCTATGATGGGCAAGAAGGAGGGTGCAGGGGCATGCACAATGGACCATGGAGGATAGAAGGGAGGGTCAGAATGAGGAAATATGAATTTTATGATCAGTTGTGTCCCCTATCTTAGACCCCAACGGCTCCATGTATACGCTACAAGTACATGTATGTTCCCTCCAGTTCCAGCTATGAAGACGCAAATACATGTGCGTCCAACGTCAACATGTCCTCTTTCAGATCCGCCATGAATGGGTCGGATATTCCGTTCCTAAGTATGAAAGGCCACCGACTTTGTGTGGTTCACTTTCCACGTTTTACAGTTCAGGCGAGTAGGCCCTGAATTCTGCCATCAAGCCTTTTTCTGTCTTTTACTTCTGAAAGCTCCAGCCTGAGTCTGCATCTGTATCCATGAACTTTGTCCTACTCCTTGCGCGGCTAACGGTGCCTGACTCGGCCTGTTGCCTGCCAAAATCTGTATTTCACCTTCAAGTTATCTGCTCTGCTCCTCATCCAATGCATTCCTGTCTAGTAGTTTAGGTAAACATCCTTCCAGCTACCGAGCGAAGGGCCCGGCCTCACAGTCTTCATGCAAGTAATTCATAGCCCCTGTTACCATGGAAGATTCCTGCCCCCTCGCATCTCACGTAGATACTTAGACGCTTGTACACGCACTAACAGTCAGTATAGAATAGATTCTGCCCGAGAGACCTTTCCTTTTGGATAATACAGTTCCTTAAACACAAGATATTAGATATGATTTGGGATTAGGTTGACCTGACCCCCCAGACTTCTGTCTCCACATGCAGAGCTAAATGTCAAGTCTCCTTCACCCTCTAGTTGCACGTCAATCATACGTCATGCGGCTGCGTGCGCATCTCTGCCAAGTATTTCTGCTGACACTGCAGGATTCTCTTATGGATCCACCCACTTGTGACATCATGTTTAATGACGTTTCTAGTTTACGCCTATATTTACGCCTCTTTTCATTACGTATGTGTATTCTTATCTGTATTATCAGCTGTTACGCCTCCTGCATCTGTCTTAATGTAAATGCTTTTCATATATATATTGTTACTTGTCAATAATGTATTGCCTATCCTTCCTGAACCTTCGTGGTGATGGAATTTGATTGCCATGGTCCGGACCATAATTCCTTTGTAAAGAATAAAGCCTTTCAGAACCTCTAATACCACGGATTCTGCTTCTTATTTTACTGAGTTATTCTTATTGTATTTTACCGCATCAAAAATAGTACAGGTAATTAAAATATTTACCACATAAATTGGCGCCCGAACAGGGACACTTTCTCATCTCACGCGCCGGAGGTGCGTTGCAGGCCCGGTCTCCTGCCACAGCTGGACGGACAACTACGCGTACCCGCAGGATTTCCTGTATCTCCCTCCGGCCAAGCGGGGGTGACTGAGGCTGCGATCAACACCCAGACGAGGCGGTGAGAAGTGCGAAGTATCCCGACCAGAGCCTAGCTGAGAGAGCAAGATCCGAGGTATACAGAGGCCCACCAGGTTCCGAAGTTCCAAGTCGAGTCGAGTCCAGTCCGGTCCAGTCCAGTTCAGTTCCGAGGCCTTCTGTTCCGTTCCGAGCTACCCGGTGAGTACCGTTGCCGGGGAGGCGTTTAGACGTGCACATAGTTCGTGCCAGTCAAGACGGGTTTGGGTACACAGATCCGGTCTGCACTGTTTCAGCAGTGTATCTGTACTGTTTAGCAGTATATCTAGTATGTCTCGTATATAATCCAGTATTATCTAGTATTAAGTATTATGTCAGTAACTGGTTTTCTTCTAAGCATCATTGTTCGTTAAATGTTAAATGTTAAATGTTTTAATATGTTTTAAAAAATTGTGGTATGAATGAGTGTTCATTATTATGTTTATCGTATTTAATTGTGTTCAAGTCCAGGTATTAAGAGTAAGAATCAAGTAGCAAGGTTTAAAGATGCCGTTCTTTTCAAAATTAAGACAGATCAAAACTAGAAAGGGGGTACTCGAAGAAGCTGTTCCCATTCCACCTAGGGACACTCCAGGGTACTTTATGTACCATAAGCATGGCCTAGATGCCGTATTATATCTTGATTTATGGGCGGACTACACCAAGGATTTAGCGGAGAGTCAGAGATGGCCCGCAGCTGGGACATGGGATGCTGATTGCATCATGAGAGTAGAAGAAGAATTATGGAAAAAGAAAGCCAGACAGTCACAGAAAGATGCCATTGAATTATGGCGTAAAGAATCGCATAGGCGCACAGAGAAAGCGCTCAGACAAGAAGAGAAAAGTAGGGAGAATTCAAATAAAGCCCGAGAAAGTATATTAATTGAGGAAGGTACCCGAGTAAAAACAGAACAAGTAGACAGACAAAGAAACACTCTTATGAATGGTATGTATCCTCTTCTGGCCGAGGGTTTACCTAAGGCTACCCCGGAAATACCGAAAGACCCGTCACCTCCATTACTCCCGATTAAAGCACATCCCAAGACCGCTAAAGATATTTTCCTTTCCTCCTATTTAGACGATGTAGCTCCCGAATATGTTAATGCCCCGCCACACACACCGCCTGTCGATGGTACTCAACGCCAAGATTATCAGCCTATACCTCCGCGACAACAAACTCCTACGCACATTCCAATAAGCCCATCTGTTTCTACCGCTTTTCCTGCATCTGCAGTTTCTACCTTGCATCCAACAAATCCTTTCGTGCTCAGCACCTCAGACGGTGCTACAGGAGGTACTACAGAAATTTTTGCCACGCCACCGCGAGGAAATAAATTATCTTTCAGAGATTTAGCATACCAACGTACACCCCAACTAGCAACTTCCGACATGTTCAAGGAACATCTAGTGGATTGTAGATATGATCCAGTGCCCGGTAAAAATGACAGAATGCTGCTGTCATCACTACGTATACGACGAGCTTCAATGTATTTAACGACGCTACCAGGAATGATGGCACATTTAGACAATATATATCATTTTGTCCAATCAGGGCGAGGCCCTGAAAGTATTGACGAAGCCATGGAATACCAGAAAGTGGATGTACAGAGACAACTGTTACGCTTCTTCATAAACTGCGTGATCAGAAACAGAGATCGGCCTGGGGTAGATCAGGGTGAAATGCAAATACTTACCCGATGGGGTCAGAATATATCAGAAGAAAAACATGATAAACAGAAGTGTATAGTAGTTATGTGCCGAAAGATCCGCAAAGAAGTAGAACGGATACATAAAGAAAGATTAGAGGCAGACAAAACTGAATCAGAGGGAGAGGAGGAGGAAGAATCAGAAATGCCCACAGGACAATTAGAAACGATGGCTTATGTAGGTAAGGGAAGATCTTTTAATAATACCAGATGCTTTAATGATCCAATACGTCCGATCCGTCCAGAATGTAACAGAAATTTCCAAGCTCCTATGTTAAATACAAGGTCTCCTGAACACCTATTCCAAGCTGCTGATAAATTACTCCGAGACCGAAGGGGGTATCATATGCTCGATTCTATGGATGAACAAGAATTAGCCAGGTCAGCAGTACAATGGGCTGACAGTTCTGAAAAATACAGTGATGATGCGCTAGCACACACGTTTTTGAATCTCAATCCAGACGAACAGCGATTAGCTGGTATATACATGATTCAACACCTCCTTATATTATATAAAAGCCAACACTCCAATCCTGGTCCCCTACCAGAAATACTGATAGAATTACTCACGAATAAATGGAAAGGTTCAGGTACTGATTTAATTAAAGAAATTCTAGAATATCGGAACCAGTACATTGTCTTCGTATGCCCAGAACATGTTTCAGTTCCCACTATGGGAAGAAAAATGTATCACATAGATAGACAGAATCCCTTACGCGAAGTGCACCCAATTAAAGGAGATGACAATAATTTTAAACGCGTGTTTGTGTACACGCCCATAACTAAAATTGAATTATTAGAAATGAAGAAAGTAGTACCCAGCCATGACAAAGATCCAGCAGGTTTCCACCGTGAGATAAAAGACATGTTACTCATGGGAGAGTATACCTACCCTGACATTATGAAAATATTAAAAGTATTAATGCCTGCCGGTATTTACGAGAAACTCAAAGAAAAGGAATGGGAGGTGGGAGACCAAAAGATAGATTGGACAGCGTTAGAAAACGAAGAAAAGGCCCGAGCTGCAGGATCAGGGCTCGGGGAAAAGACTACAGCACTACCAGGATTACTAGTGCAAGTATTGCCACGTTTATTAACTACGAAAAAGGAAGACTGGGGTGCAATTTCAGCCTGTAAACAAAAGCAAGATGAAGACACTAGTGATTTTTATTCTCGATTTGAAAAATGTTTTGGTATTAATAGTGGCATAAAAGCGAATAGCGAATCGTATCCACATCTGTTTGTGACAAAATTAGTTGAAAATTCCCTATCCCAAGTTAAGAATAGAGTATTGAAATTCGAGAGTACCTGGCAAGGTAACACCCCGTCACAGATGTTACAAATGTTACAATATCACCACAATAGAATTAGAGAGGAACAAGAACATGAACATAGACGTATGAAAGACACGAAAATGAAAATGCTCGTTGCCCAGTCAGTTCCAGCTGACAGCCATAAAAAGGGTGCGACACAGTCCAGTAACTCAGCGATTCCTGTTAAAGGGACATGCAACTATTGTAAAAAGCCAGGTCATTATATACATGATTGTGCAGTCCTGAAATATAATATCTCTACTGGAAAAACTCAGGAGAGACCACGTCCACCTAGACAGGATCAGATCCAACCACAAGTACCCCAGAATGTACAGCCTATGCCAGCTCCACAACAGACCGTAACAACTTCACAGGCGCAGCCTATTGCTGCAACACAAGCAGCGACACAACAGATGTACCAGTATGCACAAAATGACTATCCCGATTATCAGCGATACACATGAAACAGCCTAGAGAGGGAGGTTGGCTTACCCCTTATTGAGGTTCCTGTAGATCAGGAAGGTCCTTATGTACATAGTGAAATATTAGGGAAAGACAGAAAGTTTTTACTTGATACAGGGGCAAGCAGAACAACTATAAGTCACAGCGAAGTTCCAGGGGCACCCCTCTCAGGCTCACAGAATATTTCCCTTGGATTCTCAGGAAAGCCTATTATTAATGAAGTATCACTACCTCTTCCACTTACGGTTGGTCCATTGACACGAACTACAGATTTATTGCTTACTAAATCCTGTCCAGAAAACTTGTTAGGTATAAAAACACTGAAAGCTCTAGGAGCTATAATATGTTGTTCTCCGGAAGGAGTACGATTATTTTTACGTGACTTTAAAGGTCACTACATGTCCAGAGACATGGATCACCGGTTACAGAATTTACCGACACATTTATGGGCACAAGGCCCCACTGATGTAGGTTGTATGCACATTACACCATATCGAGTCACACTTAAAACAGGAGTAGTATTACCACGAATACGACAATACAAGTTACCTCCAGATGCTGTAGTGGCTTTGCTGCAAATCATTGACGAGCTCATTGCACAAGGAGTGGTTGTGGAAACTGACTCCAATATATGTAACTCTCCGATCATTCCAATTCTTAAAAGAACGGATCCAAAAGCACCTCCAGTGTATCGATTAGTTATTGATCTGCGCGAATTAAATAAATGTATTGTACCACAATATCCCGTGGTCCCAGATATCTCTTCATTACTAACCGCCATAGATTCAGAAGCCACGTTCTTTACTGTAATTGACCTCAAGAACGCCTTCTTTAGCGTCCCAATCGATCCGGAAAGTCAATATTTGTTCGGATTCAGTTTAAACGGACGAAGCTTTAAATTTACACGCGCACCTCAAGGATTCACAGAAAGCCCCAGCATCTATAGCCAAGCACTGAAACGAGAACTTGACAGTATCCACATGCCAGCTAACACTGCCCTGCTTCAATATGTCGATGATCTGCTGATCACCGCCCGAAGCGAACCCGAATGTGAAAAAGCATCACTGACGGTTTTACAATTTCTAGCCGACAAGGGGCACAAAGTGTCCCCTTCTAAGCTGCAATTCTGTGTCCAGCAAGTTGTTTACCTTGGGCACTTGCTGTCCAAGGAGGGAAGACAGCTTACACCCGACCGCATCCAGTTAATTGTAAATATGCCACCACCCAAGACACAAAAGGAGGTACGGGCCTTCATAGGCCTCACTTCATACTGTAGACAGTGGATCCCTCAACACGCATTTCTGGCAAAACCACTCATTCAGTTGACAACCCAGGAGGCAGCGACATCGACTGTCCTCCCTTGGACTCAAGAACATACACAAGCTTTTGAAGACTTAAAGAAAGCCTTATGTCAAGCACCTGTTTTAGCAACACCATGTTATAGTAAGCCTTTTACACTTTTCGTTACAGAACGTGACGGTACTGCCTTGTCAGTACTCACTCAGGAACAAGCAGGATCACACAAACCATGTGCCTATTTTTCTAGCACATTAGATCCCGTAGCTCAAGCTCTTCCTGCGTGCCTGAAATCAGTGGCAGCGACAGCTTTAGCAATCAGACAAAGTGATGCCATAGTATTAGGACATCAATTGACAGTACAAGTACCACACGCAGTAGAGGTTCTCTTGAACCGAACACAAACACAACACTTGACTATAGCAAGACTGACGGGTTATGAATTGACACTGTTCCAGCCACACATAGAAATCAGACGTTGTAGTACATTAAATCCTGCCACACTTTTGCCAGTAAGTGGAACAGACCCATTAGCACATGATTGTATTGAAGTCATTACTATCACGACGAAACCCAGACAAGACTTGACAGATATTCCCTTACTAGATCCAGACCTGACATTGTATGTAGATGGTTCATGCATGCGAACAAGTACAGGAGAGTTAGTGGCCGCTTATGCAGTCACAACAGACACTGAAGTCATTGAAACAAATTGTATTAACACTTTGTCAGCTCAAGCAGCAGAGCTCATCGCTCTGACACAAGCCTGTATTCAAGCCAAACATAAGAAAGTTAACATATACACAGATTCACGTTATGCATTCGGAGTTGTACACGACTTCGGAGTCCTTTGGCAAGAGAGAGGTTATTTAACTTCCCATGGTGCTAACATTCAACACGGTCCCCTCATTCAAGCTCTGCTAGATGCAATACATCTGCCTACTGCGATATCTATCATGAAGTGCAAGGCCCATACAAAAGTCACCGATATCATTTCCCAGGGTAACGACCTAGCTGACAGAACAGCTAAACAGACTGCTCAGAATCAGACTCATACAACTGACACGACAAAGACAATAGTTCCGATACTAACACATTGCATGACAATTAAGGATCCCGCTCTTGATGTAATTGACATACAGACACATGCTACACCAGATGAAATAAAGAAATGGACTGAATTAGGAGGGATCCAAACGGATCAAGGATGGATGACGAAGGGAAAATCTATATGGTTTCTCCCCGACTCCATGGTTCAAGTCATCATTAACACAATACATAGTCCAGCGCACCTAGGAGAAAAAGCTATGCTAGATAGCATTCAACACATTTGGTTCAACAAACATTTGCGAGCAGCAGCTAAACAAAAAGTACGTACCTGTATGATATGTTGCCAGTTTAATCCAGGTAAAAGCATTCCCGTAGAGCAAGGTGGATTTCAACCTCCCGATCACCCTTTTGAAGTCCTCCAGATGGATTATATCCAGATGGAACGTTGTCGAGGATTCAAATATGTTCTCGTAGTTGTATGCGCTCTTTCCCGTTGGACAGAGGCATATCCAGTCTCAGATTACACTGCCCCGACTACTGCCAAACAGTTAGTTCGAGAATTCTTCCCACGGTATGGCTTGCCGCGTGTTGTATACTCAGATAACGGCCAGCCATTCTCATCCGAGCTAATGAAACACGTTTCACTCCTATTAGGCTATCAATGGAAATTCCACTGTGTCCGGCATCCCGAGGCAGCAGGTCTCGTGGAACGCCATAATCAAACTCTGAAAATTAGATTGTCCAAAGTATGTAGAGAAAAAGGCATCGACTGGATAGTAGCTTTACCAGTTGCTCTCTTTTACATGAGAATGGTAGCACATTCTCGAACAGGGCTATCCCCGTATGAGGTGATCTTCGGTAGACCACCAAATATGTGGGGGACGCCTATACCTCGTAAAATCACTGATGTTGACTGTAATATGCTGACAGATTACCTGGCTTCCTTGATGTCTGCACTACAATCTTGTCGTTCACAGGTAGCTGCAGCTTTTCCCGATAACACTGAGGTGAAGCCCCATGAAGTGGTTCCAGGCGATCTTGTGCTTGTGAGGAATTTCGACAGGAGGAGCCAACTGGAGCCTCGCTGGCAGTCGCCTAAACTCGTCTTATTGACAACAAGGACAGCCGTGAAGATTGAGGGACGTAAAGGATGGTTGCACTCGAGCCATATCAAGAAATTTCATGGACTACCTTCAGATCTGAACTTTCAGCCCTGCATTCCCTCACAGACTGATTCAAAACTCCCCCTGGTTGAAAAATCAGAAAAGGAGAACTATAAACTGAAACTAAGGTCTAGCAAGTCAGACAATTTGATTGTTTAAGTCCTCTCCAAGGTGAATCGGTTGAATTTGTCTCTGACATGTATCCTCTAGACCGAAATAGAGAGAGAAATAGACAGAGACAGCTGAAACAACATGCGTACTGTAAATCACTTCGTAGTCACTGTATAGTGACATTATTGATTATGTCTTTTCTATGTATTCTGATTATTTCCGCAAGTATACTGTTACACATATACTATCCTATTTCCAAGGGTGCTTCCAATGTTACTGCTGAACATTCTTTTAGTGAATTACCCCCGCATGAATTGTCCTATAGATTTGCGCTGCGCAACAACACTTTCATTAGTATGTTACATCATTCCCATCAGACCAGCAATGCTACAAATTGTTGGATATGTTGCCGACTCCCTCCCTATCAGAAATACAAGGGAGTTTTGCCTCTTTTTCCGTATCCATTCACACACAATGGCTCCTGTGGAGCATGGTTTAGTTTGATCAATTCCCTAGATTCAAATTCAGTAGTTTATCAAGACAACTGGGTATGGGGACACCTGAACTTAGTTTTACTTAAAGTCTGCTACCCTAACAAGGAGGGACTTCCCAAAAGAACAGGAACTGATCTAGAAAATGAAGTATATGGATTAGGTAATTTTACCATTAATCTCATGATTCTGAATGTTGAATCCGAAGCTACACTAATCTTGCCTGCTATGTCAGTATTTCCAGTTAGAGGTGAATTATGTGTAAGAAAGAATGGTTCAATACACATGGGCCATAGTAAATGTACCACTGTAATAGAATTCAGTGATCAAAGCAAATCGACATTTAGAGCTTCTCGTCATTCCTACTTCATATGTGGCCAGACCGCATATATACGCTTACCTCTAGATTGGGATGGTACCTGTTACATTGCATTCCTTCTGCCACCTGTTTTCCTAGCCCCTCCTGATTATCATAGGAATACCCATCTAGTACACAATAGACCCCAAAGGGATATCCCGATTGTCGACTACACTGAAACGGCATGGGAACAATACACAGATTTCAACAAAGGTTTCTTTCCCTACTTAGGTGTTGTCACTAATAGTAAGCTGATACGTAGATTAACCAGAACCCTTGAAGCAGTAGTGAATGAAACTACCTCTGCCCTTGGCAACTTAACAGAGGAGCAGTCTGCGATGCGGATTGTTGTTCTTCAAAATCGTCTTGTCCTTGACGTCATCCTGGCCGATAGGGGCGGAGCTTGTAGGGTCATCGGATCAAGTTGCTGTGTTTTCATACCGGAAAACGCGCCGTCAGTATATAAAGCAATAACTCGCCTTCATAAAATTGTAAGCCAGATACACCAGAATCCAGGCACCTGGACATGGTCCGGTTGGCTCTGGAGCGTGTTGTCAGCCTGGGGATGGAGGATCCTATCCTTCCTAGGTATTGGCTTTCTCATACTATTCAGTTGCTGCTTATGTCTACAATGTGGACCAGCGATTTGCGGCCTGTGTGCCACTTCGTGTATTCCACGTTCAAGTTTTCATTCAAAATCCCGGAAGAAGAAAGAAGAACAGATGATGTTATATGAACAGATTGATGGATTGCTGAAGATCGATATTTCATGAAGGGTCCGTAGGGGACAAGGAGGGAATGAGGAAATATGAATTTTATGATCAGTTGTGTCCCCTATCTTAGACCCCAACGGCTCCATGTATACGCTACAAGTACATGTATGTTCCCTCCAGTTCCAGCTATGAAGACGCAAATACATGTGCGTCCAACATCAACATGTCCTCTTTCAGATCCGCCATGAATGGGTCGGATATTCCGTTCCTAAGTATGAAAGGCCACCGACTTTGTGTGGTTCACTTTCCACGTTTTACAGTTCAGGCGAGTAGGCCCTGAATTCTGCCATCAAGCCTTTTTCTGTCTTTTACTTCTGAAAGCTCCAGCCTGAGTCTGCATCTGTATCCATGAACTTTGTCCTACTCCCTGCGCGGCTAACGGTGCCTGACTCGGCCTGTTGCCTGCCAAAATCTGTATTTCACCTTCAAGTTATCTGCTCTGCTCCTCATCCAATGCATTCCTGTCTAGTAGTTTAGGTAAACATCCTTCCAGCTACCGAGCAAAGGGCCCGGCCTCACAGTCTTCATGCAAGTAATTCATAGCCCCTGTTACCATGGAAGATTCCTGCCCCCTCGCATCTCACGTAGATACTTAGACGCTTGTACACGCACTAACAGTCAGCATAGAATAGATTCTGCCCGAGAGACCTTTCCTTTTGGATAATACAGTTCCTTAAACACAAGATATTAGATATGATTTGGGATTAGGTTGACCTGACCCCCCAGACTTCTGTCTCCACATGCAGAGCTAAATGTCAAGTCTCCTTCACTCTCTAGTTGCACGTCAATCATACGTCATGCGGCTGCGTGCGCATCTCTGCCAAGTATTTCTGCTGACACTGCAGGATTCTCTTATGGATCCACCCACTTGTGACATCATGTTTAATGACGTTTCTAGTTTACGCCTATATTTACGCCTCTTTTCATTACGTATGTGTATTCTTATCTGTATTATCAGCTGTTACGCCTCCTGCATCTGTCTTAATGTAAATGCTTTTCATATATATATTGTTACTTGTCAATAATGTATTGCCTATCCTTCCTGAACCTTCGTGGTGATGGAATTTGATTGCCATGGTCCGGACCATAATTCCTTTGTAAGGAATAAAGCCTTTCAGAACCTCTAATACCACGGATTCTGCCTCTTATTTTACTGAGTTATTCTTATTGTATTATACCGCATCAAAAATAGTACAGGTAATTAAAATATTTACCACAAGAACCTGGGCACAGACAAGAGAGTTCAGGGGAAGGGGCCTCACAACAGACCGCGGGGGGCAGGCTGGAGGAGTAGTTGCAGCACAACAGACCAGGGAGGGCAGAAGGGTGTGGCAGTAAAATGGACCATGAAGGACAGGATGAAGGGGATAGGGGCATGGCATGCGGACAGACAGGGTGGAGGTGGCAGGGACAGGTTACAGTCATCTGACTATGCTAGGCAGGTGGGAGGGGAGTGGCAGCTCAACAGAACACTCAGAGTAGATAAGAGTGGCAGGTCCATGGAACATGGTGGTCAAAAAGGATGGAGCAGGGGCATGCACAAAGACATCGGAGGGCAGGGGGAAGGAGAATAGGGGCAGCAAGCTGAGCACAGAGGCTAAGCAGGAGGTAAATGATTGCCCATAGAATTGGGCAATGGAGGGCAGGAGGAGTGGACTGGTACATCATGCTAAATGGAGGGCAGTGGCAGCACATCAGACCATGCATGGCAGGAGAGAGGAGGCTAGTCCATGGATTCAGACAAGAGAGGATAGGGAGGAGGTGGATGGGGCAGCAAGCTAACTGTTCATAGAATGTGGGTATTAGGAACTTTATTGTTTTTAAAATGTGTGTCTGTGCGAACTACTTAAAATATGAACAAGTATGCAGCATAATCTCACTTTTATTCAGGAAGAAGAGAACGTTTGGGACTGTGACTCCGGGCTCACTTGGCAGAAACATCCCCTGACCTTCCACCCCCCATCGCAAAATGTAATGCCCGTGAAAAGGGTAGGTGGACGCAGTGTTATATAGAACATAGTCCTGAGAGCACGATTGAAAATGAAAACTAGATATAGTATATGGTATAAACTATGCACCAAAAAGTGTGATATAAGATGAACCGGGGCGTGAAATATAATATGCAATACATTGTGCACAATGACAGATTCATTGGAGAGCGCGAGATAGCACAGGCACTAGCGCTTGCTATGTGATATGCGCCTTGGAGTGTAATATGCACAGGGCAGTGTTGTGTAACCTAAGTAGTCTCTAAAGTTGTAATATAAAATATGTGCTGGGTAGTGTAACATTGCATATGCACTGTGACAAAGATATGGATCCCAGATTGTAATAAGTATGGCATAGCTCTGTGCTTTATAACATAGGCATCGAGGAAGGCACGTTATATGGGGCAATATAACCCGTGCGAAGGCAAGTGTGGCATGACATATTCACGGGGTGGTGTTACAGTGCACATGGGCTAGAGAGTGTCATAGCATAAGCACTAGATGGTGGAATACAACACAGAGGTGTGTGGCACTCGGCAGGCAATGGTGGGTGTAACACAGCATTGGGCTCAGCCAGGAGCACGCTGTGACTCTCAAGTGAGGTTTGTCTCCTTTCCAGAGAGTAAAATAAAAAGTATTACACATCCGGCGGTGGATGTGTGTTTTATTAACTGTGAGGGGGTTTCTTGCATAGTTTGGTCGAATTTTTGTCGAATCCCCTTTGAATGGTTTGGTGTGCATGTGTATTAAATGTGCCCGTCAATAGCTACCCATGTTTGTATAAATAAACGACAAGGGCGTCTACTTGGAGAGTACCCACCAGCGGGGGCGCCGGGATTAGGCACGGTAGGGTGTCAGACATGTCAGAGCTTCACTAGCGGTGTGAATACATTCTACGTGGATTCATTGTATGCATAGTCGCCTTTTAATGAATATCACGTAAATCGTCATGGTGATAGGTACATACGGTTTGTCCAGCAACACAGCCCCCCTCCTAAAGAATTAAAAAAAAAAAAAAAAAAAAGCCATGACCCGGGGGTTGGGGTCCCCGGGGCCGATTAAGGCCTTGGGAGGGCCAAATTAATTTTTTTCAAAAACAAAAAATTAGGGTGCAGGCCCTGGGGGATGGGGTCCCCAGGGCTAATAAATTAGAAAAAGAAAGGGGGCCACACAGCCCTCCTTCTTAAAAATAAATAAATAAAAGACCGGCATCGCGCCGGAGGCCATGCCCCCTCCTTGCAGCACTCTGCAAACACGCCCCCTGGCCAGTTGTAAGTTGAGGAATTAATTCCCCTTCAATACTGAGGGTCCCTGAGGGCCAACTAGCCCAACAGGTATCTCCAGTATGCGCCAGGGAGCTGCGTTGCAGACAGGTGGTCTGAGGCCACGCCACTTTTTACACCTCCATGCAACGCAGCTCTGTGGTGCTTACTGGAGGTACCTAGTGGGCTAGTTTGACCCTAGGGACCCTTAGGATTCAAGGGGACTTAATCTCTCAACTCAGAACGGCCACAGGGCGCGTTTACACAGTGGTGAAGGGAGGGGACGGGGCCTTAGGTGACGTGTGCAAACACGCCCTGTGGCGCGTTTTTAAGTTGGGGAAATAATTCCCTTTCAATCCTGAGGGACCCTGGGGTCCAACTAGCCCACCAGGTGTTTCCAGTAAGCACCACTGCTCTGCGTTGCAGAGAGGTGGTGCAGGCCGTGCCACTTTTTACTCCTCTCTGCAACGCAGCTCTGTGGCACTTACTGGAGGTACCTAGTGGGCTAGTTGGACCCTAGGGACCCTCAGGATTCAAATGAACTTAATCTCCCAACTAAAAACGGACACAGGGCGTGTTTACACAGTGGTGAAGGGAGGGGACGGGGCCTGAGTTAACGTATGCAAAAACGCCCTGTAGCCTGTTTTAAGAGGTAGTTTTAATCCCCCTGCCCTATTATATACTAGGGGCTTACAGAGGAGGTCATGCTAATCACAGGGGGACCCCAACGCATAATGTTCCCTAGTGTATGTAGGTGTTTTCACTGTATTCTAAGTGTCTTTTAACATAGCACTGGCTCTAGGACTGGTTAGTCAGACTCAGTTACCACCAGTATCCGTCTGAAAAAGTTGAGGGTACAGGATGATTTTGCAACAAGGATTCTTTCTGCTCTTCTTTTTGTTCTTTCTGCACGTTATCCTTCTTCCTGCACCTTTCTTCGTCTTTGAGGACTTCTGTTGCTTCTTTCTGCACTTCTTTTTTTTCTTTCTGTGCATTTTTTCTTATTTCTTCACATGTCCTATCTCTGTAGGCATAGTTACAAATTAGCATTTAAAAAACCTTTGAAATTCACAGAAAAAACCATAGGTTTCAGGCACGTTATAGTTCGGAATTAGCATTTAAAAAACCTCAGAAATTCACTGAAAAAACCATAGGTTTCAGGGGTGTTATAGTTAGCTGGGCTTTTCACTTGTACAAAACCATTGAAATTCCCCTGTTATAGTTAGTTCAGCTAACTATAACTCGTGCGCCCGCAATGCACTGCTGATGACGTCACATATTACATCACTCATGACATGGTCAGTGACATCACTCATGACATCACTGATGACATCTCAAATGACATCACTGATGACATGACATGACATGATGTTCGCACCGTGCGCGCACTGTGAGCACGCGGTGCGCTTCGCGCACTGCGCACCCACTTTACGCAGTTAGTGCCGTGCACGCACGGTGGGCACTCGGTGCGCTACGCGCACCGCGTGCCCACGTTACGCTCGATGGGCCATGTACGCACGATGCGCTTCGCGCACCGTCCGCACACGGAGGACATATTATGCGCTTCGTTTTTAACGGTTGACTATTAATTGTTCTGTAAGTTACATATGCCATGCACAAAACACTTTTTGCACACGGGGTGGGAAAAACGTGGATATTGTTTTTTTTTTAATTTATTTTTTACCGTACGCGTACGGTAAGCGTAATCGGCGATTTTTCGAAAAAAATAAAAATTAAATTTTTGGCCTTGTGGGTTCTTTTGGGACACCGTAGCCATGACTAGGTGGTTAGGAGCAGTCTAGCCTGCCCCTTTAAATGTTATCCGACTTTGTTTTTCCTCCCCCCCCCTCAAAGTGCGAGAGAGAAAATGGCGGCCGACACTTCCTGGTTTCGACCGATTCGAATGTTTACTAAGATCTAACAGCCAATCAGAATCGCGCTCGCGCACGGCACCGTACGCGTACGGTAAGCTTACCGTAAGCGCACGGTAAGCGCACCGTAAGCTGCCACAGATATATATATTGATTTAAAGGCTATTTTCTCAGGAACTACTGAACAGATTTACACCAGACCTACAAAAGGCACTTCCTTGACCTGTAGACTACCTCTCTGCCAAATTTCAAATAACTCTGTTCAGCCGTTCGGGCTTTAGCTGTGTCTAAAGGTCCTATGGAAAAATGCATGGGGAAAACGCGTTTTGGGACACCCCTTTTTTCTCAGCCCCCGCTTGACGAATCCCCCCGAGACTTTCAGGGTAGGAGCGGAGCGTAGCGCCCCATTTGTTTTGAAAATTTCGCGAGGATTCATCGACCGGCGCCAAAGTTATTCAAAATAGAATGTTGCGGTATTCCTATGGAAACAGGGTCCTAACTATAACTACCTACTGGCGACCGCCAGTAGGTAATATATATATATATATATATATATATATATATATATATATATATATATATATATATATATATATATTCACTTAAAAAACCATAGGTATCACACATGTTATAGTTAGCTGGACATTTCCCTCGTAAAAAACCAATGAAATTCCCTCGTTATAGTTAGTGCAGGCAACTATAACTCACGCGACCGCAATCCTCTGCTGATGACGTCAGATATTACATCACTGTATTTAGACACCTATTTACCCATGTCTTCTTCCATTAATCTTTAGCTATACATATATTACAAATATTTATTTTTCAGAAAGACACATATGTAATCAGTGATGTAATATCTGACGTCATCAGCAGAGGATTGCGGTCGCGTGAGTTATAGTTGCCTGCACTAACTATAACGGGGGAATTTCATTGGTTTTTTACGAGGGAAATGTCCAGCTAACTATAACATGTGTGATACCTATGGTTTTTTAAGTGAATTTGCAAGGTTTTTTAAATGCTAATTCCTAACTATAACGTGTGTGAAACCTATGGTTTTTTAAGTGAATTTGTAAGTTTTTTTAAATGTTAAGTTATGTATTTATCAATATATATATATTTTTTCAGGTTTTTCACTGTGCGCGCACCGTGCGCGCGCTCTGGACGCTACGGTGCGCTTCGTGCACCGAGCGCCCACGATGCGTTGAGCATGCCGTGCGCGCACGGTGCGCGCACCCAGCGCATTTTTGAAAATAAAAAGAAGGTTTTTTTCACCCTTGGGGGTCCTTCAGTGACCCCCTGACAAAGGCTAGGGGGTCAGGAAATGTCCACCCTGCCCCCTTTTCACGTTCTCCACCTTTGTTTTTCACTGTCTCAGACTGCGAGAGACAAAATGGCGGCCGGCACTTCCTGATTTCGACCGATTTGAATGTTTACTGACATCTAACAACCAATCAGAATTGCGCTCGCGCACGATGCGCGCCTATAGATATGTATGTACTTTTAACTGCAATTTTCTCAGGAACGAATGAACAGATTGACTCCAGATATGCAAAAGGCACATCCCTGACCTGAGGACTACCTCTCTGCCAAATTTCAAGTAATTCTGTTCAGCCGTTTGGGCTGTACCTTGGACTACAGGTCCCTATGGAAAATTGCATGGGAAAAATGCGTTTTGGGACCCCCCTTTTTTCTTAGCCCCCGCTTGACGAATCCCCCCGAGACGTTCAGGGTAGGAGCGGAGCGGAGCGCCCCACCTATTTTGAAAATTTCGCAAGGATTCATCAATGGGCGTCAAAGTTATTCCAAATAGAATGTTGCGGATTTCCTATGGAAACACGGTCTTAACTATAATTATCTACTGGCGACCGCCAGTAGATAATATATATATATATATATATATATATATATATATATATATATATATATATATATATATATATATATATATATATATATTCACTGAAAAAAACATAGGTTTCAGGCCTGATATAGTTAGGAATTAGCATTTAAAAAACCTTAGAAATTCACTGAAAAAACAATAGGTTTTAGGGGTGTGATAGTTAGCTGGACATTTCACTCAAACAAAACCATTGAAATTCCTCCGCTATAGTTAGTTGTACTAACTACAACTTGCGCGCCCGCAATCCACTGCTGATGATGTCACACATTGCATCATTCATGACATGGTCAGTGACATCACTGATGACATCTCAAATGACATCACTGATGACATCACTGATGACATCATCCAGAGAATGTGGTTTGGTTCGTTATTTAAATATGTATTATAAATATAGCAATTTACATTGAAGAATGAGTGGATATATAAATATGAATATCTGGATGGAGGATTTAGTAGCAGTGTGATTGACTGTTTACTTGACTAATTTATTGTCTCTCACTAAATATATTGGATAGTGACTAAACTGTGTGAATATCTGTATCACTTTGTCAGTTGTTGTGCAAACTGCTGCACTAGTTGGTTACTAGCTATGTGAAAGTCTATATTATTTATTGATTAGTTAACTGAGTATTTGTATGGGAGAGTGAATGTGTGTGTGGTTCGGAGGGGAGTGTGACTGCCCAAAGATGTGTGAATAGTTGATTCTGTAGGTATATGAAGTTAAAACTACATGTTATAACAGGTGTTTGGGTGAGTGAATATCTTTATGGGTGTGGCGATGAGCAAATATATGTCTCAATGGTAAATGTCCAACAAACTGGAAAAATAAAAGCCAGTGTATGTGTCAGTTGTTGTATATAAATAAGTATACATAACACTCAGTGATTGTACGAGTGACTGTATGGATAACTGTATAGTTGTAATAGTGATTTTAAAACGCACTTAGTATGAGCTATTATCTATATGAATAGATGAAGTGGTGTTTTTATGAGTGTGTAGCTAAGTAAAACTAAGTATGATCCATTGTTTGCATAAGTGAGTTGGATGACTTCATAAGTGATTAGGATATGTGCTGGTGTGTAATGTCGATATAGGTGTATAAGTATATTTAATAGTGTTCTATTGATCATTTACAGCATGTATGAGTGAATCTATAGGTAAGTGATTAGATGTGTGTATAGATCTAGGAATCACTGAGTGGGTGTTTACAAACTTGTATTGGTGTGTCAATGGTTTTAAATCTGGCACTTTCTATTTTACAGTGAGTGATGAAAGGTTATACTAGTGTATGATGAGGTGTATCTGATTGTCACGTGGATGATGTCATCAGTGATGTCATCAGTGATGTCATTTGAGATGTCATCAGTGATGTCACTGATCATGTCATGAATGATGTAATATGTGACATCATCAGCAGTGGATTGCGGGCGCGCGAGATGTAGTTAGTACAACTAACTATATCGGAGAAATTTCAATGGTTTTGTTCGAGTGAAATGTCCAGCTAACTATAACACCCCTAAAACCTATTGTTTTTTCGGTGAATTTCAAAGGTTTTTTAAATGCTAATTCCTAACTATATCAGGCCTGAAACCTATGGAATTTTTCAGTGAATTTCAAAGGTTTTTGAAATGCTAATTCCTAACTATATCAGGCCTGAAACCTATTTTTTTTTCAGTGAATTTCAAAGGTTTTGTAAATGACAATTTTAAATGTCTTAATTGTTATACTGATTTTTTTAATACTGATTTACTACATTGTTTAAACATGTTTATTTTTAGATATATTTTTTTTTAATTACATTATACATTACAATACAAAATATACTTTCTCAGAATGAATTACTTTAGTTGAAATACTTTGCAAATAGGCAATAGACTTTTAAGTACAGTAGTTACAGTTGTTGCAATGGGCAACACAATTTCAAACAGAAAGCAACATTGAGCTCAATGTGAATTTCTAGTCAAATGCAATTAGTTACTTTATGGATTACTTTTCTAACCACAGGACTGGATGCTAGATTCAGTCCTTGGACATCTCCTGTAAACAGTTGAGTAAAAGCGTTTTGGTTACAGTATTGATTTTTAAGGAGTATTATTGTATTTTAAAAGTTGACACTTAGAAACTTTTTCCCATAGAATCACCAATGTTATCCTATGGCAGAAAATTCACTCGTAAGTAGTGTTATCGCTACTTTTTCTCACTTAGTGGTGGATCCTGGATCCAGCACAGGTGAATCTCCTATAAACAGTTGAAAGAATGTGTTTAAGTCATACAGATGATTGTTTAGGAATATTTTTATTTTGTGAAATTAGACACTTAGAAACTTTTCTACTTAAAAGCAGACAATATATTCCTATGGAAGGAAATACAAGTTACTGTTAAGTATGCTTACAATTACTTTTCAGGGTCAGTGCTGGGCTAAAAGATGCAGCCCTGGGTTCTCTCCTGATAACAGGTGAGTAAGTCGGAATTTGTAGTTCGGATGATTTTAGAGGAATATTTGTACGTTTCCAAAATGGACACTTTGAAACTTTTCCGCTGAAACCCACACAATGGATTCCTAGTTAAAGAAATACAAGTTACTGTTAAGTATGCTTAGAATTACTTTTCAGGGTCAGTTCTGGGCTAAAAGATGCCCTGGGCTCTCTCCTGATAACAGGTGAGTAAATCGTAATTCGTAGTTTGGCTGATTTTAGAGGAATATTTGTACGTTTCAAAAATTGACACAGAAACTTTTCTGCTGAAAACCACACAATGTCTTCCTATGGAAGGAAATACAAGTTCCTGGTAAGTACACTTAGAATAATTTTTCAGGGTCATTGCTGGGCTAAAAGATGCAGCCCTGGGCTCTCTCCTGATAACAGGTGAGTAAATCGTAATTCGTAGTTCGGCAGATTTTAGAGGAATATTTGTACGTTTCAAAAATGGACACAGAAACTTTTCTGCTGAAAACCACACAATGGATTCCTATGGAAAAAAACTACAAGTTACTGGTAAGTACGCTTAGAATTACTTTTCAGGGTCATTGCTGGGCTAAAAGATGCAGCCCTGGGTTCTCTCCTGATAACAGGTGAGTAAATCGGAATTCGTAGTTCGGATGATTTTAGAGGAATATTTGTACGTTTCCAAAATGGACACTTGGAAACTTTTCCGCTGAAAACCACACAATGGATTCCTAGTTAAAGAAATACAAGTTTCTGTTAAGTATGCTTAGAATTACTTTTCAGGGTCAGTGCTGGGCTAAAAGATGCAGCCCTGGGCTCTCTCCTGATAACAGGTGAGTAAATCGTAATTCGTAGTTCGGCTGATTTTAGAGGAATATTTGTACGTTTCAAAAATGGACACTTAGAATCTTTTCTGCTGAAAACCACACAATGGATTCCTATGGAAGGAAATACAAGTTACTAGTAAGTACGCTTAGAATTACTTTTCAGGGGCAGTGCTGGGCTAAAAGATGCAGCCCTGGGCTCTCTCCTGATAACTGGTGAGTAAATTGGAATTCGTAGTTCGGCTGATTTTAGAGGAATATTTGTACAATGGTAAAGGAAGGGGGCGGTGCCTGAGGTGACGTGTGAAAACACGCCCTGTGGCGCGTTTTAAGTTGGGGAATTAATTCCTCTTCAATCCTGAGGTCCCCTGGGGGCCAACTAGCCCACCAGGTACCTCCAGTATGCGCCAGGGAGCTGCATTGCAGAGAGGTGTTCAGAGGCCATGCACCTTTTTACAACACTCTGCAACACAGCTCTGTGGCGCTTACTGGAAGTACCTGGTGGGCTAGTTGGTCCCCAGGGACCCTCAGGATTGAAGAGGAATTAATTCCCCAACTTAAAACGCGCCACAGAGCGTGTTTGCACACATATCACCTCAGGCCCCGTCCCCTACCTTCACCACTGTGCAAACGCGCCCCATGGGGTGTTTTAAATTGGGAGATTAAGTCCCCTTCAATCCTGAGGTCACCTGGCGGCCAACTAGCCCACCAGGTACCTCCAGTATGCACCAGGGAGCTGTGTTGCAGAGAGGTGTTCAGAGGCCACGCCCCTTTTTACAACACTCTGCAACGCAGCTCTGTGGCGCTTAGTGGAGGTTCCTGGTGGGCTAGTTGGCCCCTAGGGGACCTCTGGATTGAAGAGGAATGAATTCCCCTACTTAAAACGCGCCACAGGGCGTGTTTGCACAGTATCAACTTAGGCCCCGCCCCCTACCTTCCCCACTGTGCAAACACGCCCAGTGTCACATTTTAAGTTGGAAGATTAAGTCCCCTTGAATCCTGAGGTCCCCTGGCGGTCAACTAGCCCACCAGGTACCTCCAGTAAGCGCCATGGAGCTGCGTTGCAGAGAGGTGTAAAAAGGGGTGTGGCCTCATTACACCTCTCTGCAACGCAGCCCCCTGGTGCATACTGGAGGTTCCTGGTGGGCTAGTTGGCCCCCAGGGACCCCAGTATTCAAGGGGAATTATATCCCCCTCTGCAAACGCGCCAGGGGGCGCGTTTGCAGAGTGGTGCTGGGGGGGCGTGGCCTCCGGCCCAATCCTTTTTTTTTTTTTTTTTTAGAAGGGGGCCCCCTTCTTTTTCTAATTTATTGGCCCTGGGGAACCCATTTTTATATAAAAAAAATCAGGAAGGGGGCCACGTGGCCCTCCTCCCGAGGCCATAAATTGCGCCGAGGACCCCATCCCCCGGAGCATGGCCCTTTTTTTAAATTTGTAAATTGTAAATTTTTTTTTTTTGAAGGGAGGCTGCCCCGGGGGATGTTTTTTTTTATATTTAGGAGGGGTCCGCGTGTCCCCCCTCCCGGGCCACTACTGGCCCCGGGGACCCCATCCCCGGGGCCTGGCCACCTTGTTGGGGACCGTGGGGGGGTCCTAATCCCCCCACGGTCCCAGCCGGCTCCTGCTTCCTGCGGGAGCCGGCATTGCTTTTCCACATGGGGAGCAGCTAACATGCTGCTCCCCATGTGGAAAAGCAATCTGCTTTGCTTCATTGAAGCAAGAGCATGTTTCCCTGCTCTCGCTTCAATGAAGCAAAGCAGTTTGCAATGGCAGGGTGGGAGCAGGGAGGCTCCCGCCCTGCCATTGCAAACAGCAGTTTCCCGGGGTTGGCACCCCCACTTAATTTAAAGCCCTGGGGGTTACGGACCCCGGGGCGTGTGGGGGGGCTCGAACCCCCCAACACAGGGTTTTTTATTTTTTTTTAAAAACAAGCCCCGGGGGGTGGCGGTCCCCAGGGCAGTGTGGGGGGAGTGGGACCCCCCCACACTTTTTTTTTAAATGTTGACCAATGAAACTATTCACACATGGAATGAGGAAACTTGAAGGCTGAAAGAGAAAAAGTATGTGTATGTGTGTGTAGAATGTGTCTTTATCTTTTCTTCTATAGGTGCATGAGTCTGTATGAAAGTGATGCCTCATATTAACTGTGTAAGTAATGGGTGTGGTTTAGGATCATGTTTCAGAATGTGGTCATATTTGATCTGTGTTTTTATTATGTGTCTCTTTCTGAATTAGTAATGTATGTTTGGCTGTTCTGAATGTGTAGCAATTGTGTGTTTGTTAGGAAAGTGTGCCCTGCTCTGAGTCTTCAAAATGTGTGTTGAGTTGTCTGTTTAAGGTATGTGCATCTTTAAATTTGTGTTTTAGGAATATGTGTCTGGATTAGGGGTGGGCGGAATTTGCGTAATCGCGTTACGCAAACCTCCGCGAAATGATAAAAATCTCCGCGAACATGCAGAAATTCCGCGAACACGCGGAATTGCTTGTTCGCGATACTTTTTTCCTGTTCGCGATCGCTGTTTGCGTGCTCGGGGTGAAATACCTCGCGAACACGCATATTGAGAACGCGAACAAGCAAAAAATTTCGCGAAGTTGCGGAACGTAGATTTTTTGCAATTTCGCGTTCTCCGCGGAACGCGAAATTACCCAAATTTCGCAAATTCCGCGAACGGAACGGAATTTACCGCCCAGGCCTAGTCTGGATGTGCCTGCGCTAGGAATCTGCTTTGATACGTTACAAGGATTTTTTCAAGAATGTGTTCCTGATTGTTTGTGAAGAATAGTGGTTGTAAACATGTTAGGAACATATGTGTGGGATATATGATGTGGAAGAGTGTTCAAGGTTAGTGGAGTCCAGAATTAAAGAGGCAAGGTGGCTGGGCAAATAAATGCAAGATTAATCGGTTCATACAGGTGAGGGAAGCATCATTGAAATTAGGTTTGTATCCACATTTGAAAGGAAAGTATGCTACATGCACACATATGAGCTATGTGGTGTCATCTATGTGGTGTCATCTATGAGTCAAAGGGCATATGATGTCACTTCCGCTACCCCTAGCATTATAGTGAATCTACATCCACCGTCAGGTGGGTGGACGTCTGCTGGAATCCTTTGAAAATCCATGCTTGTCTGGTTCCCCACCCTAAAGAGTGCAGAGGGACATAGATGTGAGTGAATCCGTAGCAGGGATACCTTTCTGCTTGAGAACGACAGAAGGGGTTACTTTGTTTTTGGAATGTAATTGCTAAAAATCTGACAACTGTTATGCTCAAAATGTTGTTTCAGCAAGATAATCAGGATGAAGGAGGTGTAGTTACCCGTGGACAGGAACCTTTTGATATGCAGATGTAACAAATATTTTGTTATTTTATGTTTCCATACAGCCTAAGGGTGATGTCTGTGGACAAAAGGCAAATACACAAAGTCAGCATTTGGAGGACCAAAGTCGGTTGTTCTTTGTCAGGGATATGCTCCTGTCTGCGGGGACTGAATGGACTTTCCATGAATTAAAGGAAAATACAAAAATTCTAACATATATTCAGAGAAATCTCCCAATCTGCCTTTCAGGGTAAAAAAGATCAGGCACCTAGTAAGAGACACATTTTATTTGCTGCTGCTATATGTTTCCATACAGAGCAAGTCACAAATGTGATTGGTGAAATGATTTCAAATGATCTAAGCCACTGGCACAGGTTTGGGGTGCCACACTCCAGTCCATCGTTTTTCATCTGCAATGCCACACTAAAATCTAGTAATATGCATATTAACCTTTGTCCTGCTGCACAGGAACCTAAGTAACCACAGACCGGTTATGGTCTACTAAGGACTCATCAGTAAAGTATAGCTTGAGTGCATCCTGAGACACAATGAATGCAAGCCTTCATTAGGACATACCCTTTACATTTATGGTATCGCACTGACAAGAACACAAAGATGATTGGTTGAATGCTTGCAAAGAGTATCCCTCTCTGGCAATAGCTTAGGGTTGCATTCCATCATTTTCCACTCATATTGTCACTTTTGTCAGAGACCAGAAATACACATGTTACTCGTGGTCCTGCTCCAACAGGTACATTCCAGCTTGATTAGCCAAGCCAGGGTCCTTCTAAACAGCCACACAAGTAACTCAAGACCAGTATTGGTATACTAAAGATTCATCAGTGACATACAGCTTGAGTCATGAGGCACATTAAACACTGGCCCTCATTTGGACATACTCATTGCACTTAGGGAATTGCACACACAGGTAATTGTTGGAATGCTGCGAATAGTCTCATCCTCTATAAATAGCTCACGGTAGCATTCCAGTCCATTATTTTTACCTCTAAATGCTTCTCCAGACAGAGACCAGCTATATGCAAATCTGCCTCCAACAGGAATAGTACTGCTCCAGCATGGAAAGTCAAGGCAGACCTGCCAAGCCCGGTTCCCTCTGAACGGGAACATTAGCAACCTCAGATATATAAAGCCCAGGGGTCATACCTGCAACAAGATGATCGGTGACCTAAATGGGTATTTCTCTTTCAGTGCTTTTACAAATTTCCCAAATGCACTGCATCCATATATAGCCTGCCTGCACCCCAGATCCATAGAAAGCATAGAAATATTCGGTATCCAATACTCAGGAGACCCATGAAAACACAGATTAGGGTCAAGTGTCAGCAAGGAGGGAAGCAGGATGTAATTACTATGGTTTAAATGCAAAAAATCAGTCAATTTTCCTCTGTTCAAGAAATAATCACAAATCAGCAGTAATTAATAAGCCACTTGACAATCCTGTAGCCAATCATTGTAACCGTGTGGACCACACACTATCAGATCTGGAGATATTCCCTATGGAACATGTCTTAAAGGAAGAACTACTGGACTCCAGAGAAAACATCGAGATGTCCCATTTAAAATCGTTGCATCCAGATAGAATGAATATCATTCAAAAATACCCCTGATTAGTGCATATCTCAAGAGATCTCAGTATTGCATTGGTTTCGCGTTCAACATGGAATCCTTACTACTGAGCTGAAAAGTTGTTGTGGAAAAGTATTTTTGTCCTTTGGTGAGTCCATCTGTGTGAGCCACTTCTTTCTTGAATATGTAAATTCTTTTGCGAGTCATTGTATCTTTTGGGATTTGGATTTGTGCCCTGGTTGGCTGTTGTTTTCTTGTGATTCTTATTTACAAGTATATTGTTTTTTGGGTTTAAAAACCTATATACTCCCAGGATTCAACACACAAGACAGAAGCAACCACCATGCCATGAACAATCTGCATCCTAGATTTGCACTGTTCATCCAGAATCAAAAACAGTAAGTGCCAATTTACCAATTACATTTACAAGTAGAAAACTTAACATCTATCATATGGGGCTGGAGAGGAAGTCTAAGCCACCATTTGAGCTAAATAACTGTGAATGGTCGGCTTCACGGACTATTTAATGTATAACTCATCACTGGTACTACTATCAACATCTATTAAAGTGAGCATTCAAATAAGCAGATGCTCAAAACCAAGTTACAAAAGAACTAGAACTGTTAAAGAACACAAAAAGTAACTCTAAAATGGCAGACACATTACAGTGGATTGCAGAAATAAAAAGGATGACAGCCAGGAATGATTTAAAATTAAAAATATTAAACTAAAAAGAGACATGCTAAGATTTCATATCCCTCCTCTTCCACTTCACTACTTCATATTTCATTGTTAATGTTTAAAGATCTGGTTGTCAGTGTAAGTCTTGTGAGTAAACACCAGGTTTATAAAACAAAAAAAAGTGCATAGCATCAGCCAGCTACTACCCTTTCAGACATCCTACCAGGCTATTGACATAACTGGGGGGGGGGCTCCTGTCCCCAGGTGAAATAAACCTCTCTAGCAAAATCCTCTATTTCTATCCTGTACATAAGGACCATAATACTGACAACATGATGTGAGACCTAAAATATTTGAGAGAAGATGCAGACTTGGAAAATACTTTAACAATAACTCTGATTTTCAGCTTCCAATCAGGAACATCTTAAGGATTTTGGGTGGCATGGGGCAAATGTATTTTGGGGGCCACTGTTCAGAACAGCTTTAAAATTATGATCCAATTTCAGCTCTTGCATGCCCTCTTTGGCCAGTTCACTGACAGTGAACAGGCACACTCGTCCAAATTCTAAATCTGTTTACATCTAATATTCAGAGATAGTAATGTATGTTTTCAATATTGTAAAACAGCAGCAGTTCACTAATGTTAGTGCAAGTAAACTGTGTGACTCCCTCTCATTTCTCATATATGAGGTCCTGTTTTGATCCAAAAGAACTTTATTTATGGATGTTTCATGAAATATAAAAACAGCATTTCTTTGCAAAATGTCTGTAAAAGGCTCTCACACATCACCCACATTTAAAATACATTTAAGGAATATGTCATTTAAACCAATATTTTTAAGAATTAGTCAAGGTCATCGGGGCAAGACTCTGTGCTGAACAGAGCTGGCCCTATCAGGGGGCACCTTGAAACATCTATGCTTCCAGTCTACCTTCCAAATTCACTTTTCTTCCCAAATCATAGACACTCCAATGTGGTAGAAATCATGTTCTTGAGACATACTTTTTATCCATCAATAATCTCATTAAGGCATCAACACCTAAAAGGATTTTGATAATATGAAAAGAGAGAAAAAAAGTCCTCTGCCACCTTCAACAGAGAATGGATGTCATTATATAACCAGCAGACAAAGGTGTTCCAATGGTTGCCATGAAAGTAAGTGATTATATTAAGGAGAGAAACTAATGGATAACAACACTTACACCCCTTTAGAAACAGATCCCACAGAAGACTTGAACAAAGAAGTTTAGAATATGGTTGTACACATTTAATGATAATACTCTCCTGGCTACATTTAATGTTGCATCATTATACACCAACATACCACATGAGGGTGGTCTTATGGCACATTTGAAACTCTTAATATAAGCACTGTTAACCAAAGTGCTTACCAACTTTCTAAGAGTGTTCCTTAAATCCAGCAGTTTTACCTTCAACGGTAAACACTATCTACAGATACAAGGGACATCCATTGGCACTTAGATGGCTCTATCCTATGTGAATATCTTCATGGCCAAACTAAAGGATCATATACCTGCTACTAATAACATCAAAGCACTGGTACAATTAAGATACATTGATGACATATTTATAGGATGGAATGCAGGAAGTAGAAAATTTAAGTCTTTATATCTTATATCAACAGTGTACATCCTACCATCAAATTCACCAGCAGCAATAATAAGCAGAAACATCATCTCCTTCTCTGGATGTGCTTCTCACCCTTTATGAATAGAGAATGGTAACTGATTTGTACCCCAAGCCGACAGATGCTCATTTGAATATAAAATGGACTTCATGTCACCAAAAGCATGCTAAACTTAGCATCATCTACAGACAAGCACTCAGTATAAGACACATTTGTAAAAGTGAGAAGACTGGTAAAGAACATCTATATGAGCTTTCTAGAAGTTTCCAAATGCAAGGCTGTCCTTTCCATATTATAGAACAACTTGACAAGTATTTGCCACAAATATTTGCAGTTCTGCAGGGAGGTTTTTACTTGGAATACCAGCAGTCGAAACAACAGAGTCAGAATGCCATTTGTGGTTGACTATCATCTGTATGTTCCTAACCACAACAAAAGATGCAAAAAATATTTCCCTCATTATCCACTTTTTAAAAATTTACAAAACCACCAGTTATTGCTTATTGCAGAGGTCCCAGTTTAAGAGATGTCATTATGAGAGCTGAACTCATGCAAGTTTTAACAAATTCAGTGGTGCATTTCTGTGATTCTAAAAGGTGTTCCACACACACAAAACACCGGGGAGTAAGAGGTACCACCCGCCCCCCTTGCCCTCCCTACTCTAACATTACACACATAGGAAAGGAAGGGGATTTCATACCGGTCTGTTGTCTTCATGGGAGCTGCTCATTTTACTCCACTGAAAAACCCTTTCTTGTTTTAATACTGCCCTCACCACGCTATATAATGTCATGTTTCATCATAAGGCGCGCATCAACAATCGGACGCAGACCAACGTACAGAATGGAGCGAAAAAATTGATTTTGTATTGTATGTTATTGTCAGATGTTCAAGGACTTGAGGAACTTCATCTGTCCCATCTTAGTCAAGGATCCTTTAAACACACAAAAAAATATTACAACTACCTGGGAATTAGTCCGCTACATTTTAGTTTGGACTTTTCCTTGCAGTATTACAATTATTTTGGTGAGGTATTCCTGGATTGTTAGTATCCTTTACCCCTAATCTTTCTTTTAATTATATCTACATGTTTCGACCTTCCACATGCCCGTGGGGGCAACAGGCCTTCTTCAGGACTTTGGATCCTTCTTTAGCGGGCCCCCCCTAAATTCTATACATTATATCCTCAGTGATGTCATTTGAGATGTCATCAGTGATGTCACTGACCATGTCATGAATGATGTAATATGTGACATCATCAGCAGTGCATTGCAGAGGTGCGAGTTATAGTTAGCTCAACTAACTATAATGGCAGAATTTCTCTGGTTTTCTTTGAGTGAAATGTCCAACTAACTATGACGTCCCTGAAACCTGTGGTTTTTTCAGTGAATTTCAAAGGTTTCTAAATGCTAATTTCTAACTATGCCTACAGAGGTAGGACATGTGCAGAAAGACGAAGAAAGGTGCAGAAAGAAGCAAGAGATATGCAGAAAGAACCAACAGAGGTGCAAAAAGAGGCCTTGTTGCAAAGTCATCCTGTGCCCCCAATTATTTGCTGACTGGTACTGGTGGTAAATGACTCTGACTAACCAGGCCCGGAGCCAGTGCTATGATGAAAGGCACTTAGAATACAGTGAAAACACCTACATACAATAGGGTACACTACGGGTTGGGGTACCCCTGTGATTATCATGACCTCCCCTGAAAGGACCTAGTACATAATAGGGCAGTGGGTTTAAAGCTACCTCTAAGTCAGAGGTACAGAAAGAGGAAAGAGAAGTGCAGAAAGACACAACAGAGGTGCAGAAAGAGACAAAAGGGGTACAGAAATATGCTAGAAATGTGTAGAAAGAGGTAACAGAGGTACAGAAAGAGGCAAGAGAGATGCAGAAACAGGCAGGAAAGGTACAGAAAGAGGGAACAGGGGTGCAGAAAGAGGCAAGAAAGGTGCTGATAGAGGCAAGTGAGGTGCAGAAAGAGGCAAGAGATCTGCAGAAAAAAGCAACAGAGGTGGTGAACGAGGCAAGTGAGGTGCAGAAAGAAACACGAGCGGTGCAGAAAGAGGCAATAGAAGTGCAGAAAGGAGCAACAGAGGTGTAGAAAGAGACAAAAGAGATACAGAAAGAAGCAAGAAATGTGCAGGAAGAGGCAACATAGGTACAGAAAGAAGCAAGAGAGATGCAGAAACAGGCAGGAAATGTGCAGAAAGAGGGAACAGGGGTGCAGACAGAGGCAAGTGTGGTGCAGAAAGTGGCAAGAGATCTGCAGAATAAAGCAACAGAGGTGCTGAAAGAGGCAAGTGAGGTGCAGAAAGAAGGAATTGAAGTGCAGAAAAAAGTAACAGAGGTGCTGAAAGAGGCACGAAAGGTGCAGAAATAGCAAGAAAAGTACAGAAAGAGGCAACAGAGGTACAGAAAGAGGCACAAGAGGTGCAGAAAGAGGGAACAGGGGTGCAGAAAGAGGGAATAGGGGTGCAGACAGAGGCAAGAGAGGTGCAGAAAGAGAAAAGAGGGGTTCAGAAAGAGAAAAGAGACTTGCAGAAAAAAGCAACAGAGGAACTGAAACAGACAAGGAAGGTGCAGAAAGAGGCAAGAGACCTGCAGAAAAAAGCAACATAGGTGCTGAAAGAGAAAAGTCAGCTGTGGAAAGAAGCAAGGCAGGTACAGAAAGAGGCACTAGAAGTGCAAAAAAAGCATCAGAGGTGCACAAAGAGGCAAGAGGGGTACAGAAAGAGGAGAGAGAAGTGCAGAAAGAAGTAAAGAGGTGCTCAAAGAGGCAAGGGATACAGAAAGTGGCAGCGGCAGTGCAGAAAGAACCAAGAGAAGTGCAGAAACAAGCAACAGAAGTGCTGAAAGAGGGATGAAAGGTGCAGAAAGAGGCAAGAGAAGTGCAGAAAGAAGCAACAGAGGTACAGAAAGAGGCAAGATTGGTGCAGAAAGAGGGAAGAGAGGTGTAGAGCGAGGCAAGAGAGTTACACAAAGAGTGAAGAGGGGTGCAGAAAGAGGCAGGGGGGTGCAGAAATAAGAAACAGAGGTGCCGAAAGAGGCAAGATAGGTGGACAAAGAAGCAGGTGAAGTGCAGAAAGAGGTAACAGAGGTGTATAAAGATGCAAGAGAGGTGCAGAAACAAGCAAGAATTGCTGAAAGAAGCAACAGTGATGTAGAAAGAAGCAAGTGAAGTGCAGAAAGAGGCAAGTAAGGTGCAGAAAGAAGCAGAAGTAAGAACAGTACAAAAAGAAACAACATAGGTGCTAATAGAGGCAAGAGGGGTGCAGAAAAAGGTAGGAGGGCTGCACAAAGAGGCAGGAGAGGTACAGAAAGAGGCAGGAGGGTGCAGAAAGAAGGAAGAGAAGTGCAGAAAGAAGTAAAAGAGGTACAGAAAGAGGCAAGCGAGGTACAGAAAGAGGCAAGAAAGGTGCAGAAAGAGGCACCAGAGGTACAGAAAGAGGCAAGAGAGGTACAGAAAGAGGCAAGAAAGGTGCAGAAAGAGGAAATAGGGATGCAGATAGAGTCAAGAGAGGTGCAGAAAGAGAAAAGAGGGGCGCAGAAAGAGGCAAGAGATCTGCAGAAAAAAGCAACAAAGGAACTGAAAGAGGCAAGTGAGGTGCCGAAAGAAGCAAGAGAGGTACAGAAAGAAGGAATTGGAGTGCAGAAAGAAGTAATAGAGGTGCTGAAAGTGAGCGAAGGGTGCAGAAATAGCATGAAAAGTACAGAAAGAGGCAACAGAGGTACAGAAAGAAGCAAGAGAGGTGCAAAAAGAGGGAACAGGGGTGCAGAAAGAGGGAACAGAGGTGCAGAAAGAGGCACGAGAGGTACAGAAAGAGAAAAGACGGGTTCAGAAAGAGGCAAGAGGCTTGCAGGAAAAAGCAACAGAGGTGCTGAAACAGACAAGTGAGGTGCAGAAAGAGGCAAGAGATCTGCAGATAAAAAGCAACACAGGTGCTGAAAGAGGATAGTCAGCTGCAGAAAGAAGCAAGGCAGGTGCAGAAAGAAGCAATAGAAGTGCAAAAAAAGCATCAGAGGTGCACAAAGAGGCAAAAGGGGTGCAGAAAGAAGAGAGAGAAGTGCAGAAAGAAGCAACAGAGGTGTTCAAAGAGGCAAGAGGGATACAGAACGAGGCATCAGCAGTGCAGAAAGAACCAAGAGAAGTGCAGAAAGAAGCAACAGAGGTGCTGAAAGAGGGACGAAGGGTGCAGAAAGATATAAGAGAAGTGCAGGTAGAAGCAACCGAGGTACAGAAAGAGGCAAGATTGGTGCAGAAAGAGGAAAGAGTGGTGTAGAAAGAGGTAAGAGAGTTACACAGAGAGTGAAGAGGGGTGCAGAAAGAGGCAGGAGGGGTGCAGTAAGAAGAAACAGAGGTGCCGAAAGAGGCAAGATAGGTGGACAAATAAGCAAGTGAAGTGCAGAAAGAGGTAACAGAGGTGCAGAAAGATGCAAGAGAGGTGCAGAAACAAGCAAGAATTGCTGAAAGAAGCAACAGTGATGTAGAAAGAAGCAAGTGAAGTGCAGAAAGAGGCAAGTAAGGTGCAGAAAGAAGCAGAAGCAAGAACAGTACAAAAAGAAACAACATAGGTGCTAATAGAGGCAAGAGGGGTGCAGAAAAAGGTAGGAGGGCTGCACAAAGAGGCAGGAGAGGTACAGAAAGAGGCAGGAGGGTGCAGAAAGAAGGAAGAGAAGTGCAGAAAGAAGTAAAAGAGGTACAGAAAGAGGCAAGCGAGGTACAGAAAGAGGCAAGAAAGGTGCAGAAAGAGGCACCAGAGGTACAGAAAGAGGCAAGAGAGGTACAGAAAGAGGCAAGAAAGGTGCAGAAAGAGGAAACAGGGATGCAGATAGAGTCAAGAGAGGTGCAGAAAGAGAAAAGAGGGGCACAGAAAGAGGCAAGAGATCTGCAGAAAAAAGCAACAAAGGAACTGAAAGAGGCAAGTGAGGTGCCGAAAGAAGCAAGAGAGGTACAGAAAGAAGGAATTGGAGTGCAGAAAGAAGTAATAGAGGTGCTGAAAGTGAGCGAAGGGTGCAGAAATAGCATGAAAAGTACAGAAAGAGGCAACAGAGGTACAGAAAGAAGCAAGAGAGATGCAAAAAGAGGGAACAGGGGTGCAGAAAGAGGGAACAGAGGTGCAGAAAGAGGCACAAGAGGTACAGAAAGAGAAAAGACGGGTTCAGAAAGAGGCAAGAGGCTTGCAGGAAAAAGCAACAGAGGTGCTGAAACAGACAAGTGAGGTGCAGAAAGAGGCAAGAGATCTGCAGAAAAAAAGCAACACAGGTGCTGAAAGAGGATAGTCAGCTGCAGAAAAAAGCAAGGCAGGTGCATAAAGAGGCAATAGAAGTGCAAAAAAAGCATCAGAGGTGCACAAAGAGGCAAAAGGGGTGCAGAAAGAAGAGAGAGAAGTGCAGAAAGAAGCAACAGAGGTGTTCAAAGAGGCAAGAGGGATACAGAACGAGGCATCAGCAGTGCAGAAAGAACCAAGAGAAGTGCAGAAAGAAGCAACAGAGGTGCTGAAAGAGGGACGAAGGGTGCAGAAAGATATAAGAGAAGTGCAGGTAGAAGCAACAGAGGTACAGAAAGAGGCAAGATTGGTGCAGAAAGAGGAAAGAGTGGTGTAGAAAGAGGTAAGAGAGTTACACAGAGAGTGAAGAGGGGTGCAGAAAGAGGCAGGAGGGGTGCAGTAAGAAGAAACAGAGGTGCCGAAAGAGGCAAGATAGGTGCAGAAAGAAGCAAGTGAAGTGCAGAAAGAGGTAACAGAGGTGCAGAAAGATGCAAGAGAGGTGCAGAAACAAGCAAGAGAAGTGGAAAAAGAGGCAAGAGAATTGCTGAAAGAAGCAACAGTGATGTAGAAAGAAGCAAGTGAAGTGCAGAAAGAGGCAAGTAAGGTGCAAAAAGAAGCAAGAACAGTGCAGAAAGAACCAACAGAGGTGCAAATAGAAGCAAGAGGGGTGCACAAAAATGTAGAAGGGCTGCACAGAGAGGCAGGAGAGGTACAGAAAGAGGCAGGAGGGGTGCAGAAAGAAGGAAGAGAAGTGCAGAAAGAGGCTCCAGAGGTACAGAAAGAGGCAAGAGAGGTACAGAAAGAGGCAGGAAAGGTGCAGAAAGAGGAAAAAGGGATACAGATAGAGTCAAGAGAGGTGCAGAAAGAGAAAAGAGGGGTGCAGAAAGAGGCAAGAGATCTGCAGAAAAAAGCAACAAAGGTGCTGAAAGAAGCAAGTGAGGTACAGAAAGGGGCAAGAGATTTGCAGAAAAAAGAAACAGAGGTGCACGAAAAAGAAAAGAGAGGTATAGAAAGAGGTAAGAGAGTTACACAAAGAGTGAAGAGGGGTACAGAAAGAGGCAGGAGGGGTGCAGAAAGAAGCAACAGAGGTGCAGAAAGAGGCAAGATAGGTGTAGAAAGAAGCAAGTGAAGTGCAGAAAGAGGCAACAGAGGTGCAGAAAGATGCAAGAGAGGTACAGAAACAAGCAAGAGAGGTAGAGAAAGAGGCAAGAGAACTGCTGAAAGAAGCAACAGAGATGTAGAAAGAAGCAAGAGAAGTGCAGAAAGAGGCAAGTGAGGTCCAGAAAGAAGCAAGAGCAGCGCAGAAAGAACCAACAGAGGTGTAAATAGAGGCAAGAGGGGTGCAGAAAAAGGTAGGAGGGCTGCACAAAGAGGCAGGAGAGGTACAGAAAGAGGAAAGAGAGGTACAGAAAGAGGAAGGAAATGTGCAGAAAGAGGAAACAGGGATGCAGATAGAGGCAAGAGAGGTACAGAAAGAGAAAAGAGGGGTACACAAAGAAGCAAGAGATCTTCAGAAAAAAGCAACAAAGGTGCTGAAAGAAGCAAGTGAGGTACAGAAAGGGGCAAGAGATTTGCAGAAAAAAGCAGCAGAGGTGCTGAAAGAGGCATGTGATGTGCAGAAGGAAGCAAGAGAGGTGCAGAAAGCGGCAATAGAAGTGCAGAAAGAAGCAACAGAGGTGCAGAAGTAGGCAAAAGGGGTGCAGAAAGAGGCAACATGAGTGCAGAAAAAAGCAACAGAGGTATAGAAAGAGGCAAGAGAGGTGCAGAAATGAGCAGGAAAGGTGCAGAAAGAGGGAAGAGGGGTGCAGAAAGAGGCAGGAGAGGTACAGAAAGAAGGATGGTAGGTGCAGACATAGGCAATAGAAGTGCAAAAAAAAGCATAAGAGGTGCACAAAGATGCAAGCGGGGTGCAAAAAGAGGAGAGAGAAGTGCAGAAAGAAGCAAAAGAGGTGCTCAGAGAGGTAAGAGGGATACAGAAAGAGGCAACAGCAGTGCAGAAAGAACCAAGAGAAGTGCAGAAAGAAGCAACAGAGGTGCTGAAAGAGGCACAAAGGGTGCAGAAAGAGGCAAGAGAACAGCAGAAAGAAGCAACAGAGGTACAGAAAGAGGCAAGAGTGGTGCAGAAAGAGGGAAGAGAGGTGTCGAAAGAGGCTAGAGAGTTGCACTAAGAAGGAAGGCTTGTGCAGAAAGAGGCAAGAGGGGTGCGGAAACAGGCAAGAGAACTTCAGAAAGAAGCAAGAAAATTGCTGAAAGAAGCAAAAGGGGTGTAAAAAGAAGCAAGAAAAGTGCAGAAAGAGGGAAGTGAGATGCGGAAACAGGCAAGAAAGAGGGATGACGAGTGCAGAAAGAGACAACAGGGGTGCAGAAAAAAGCAAGACAGGTGCAGAAAGAACCATAGAAAGTGCAGAATGAAGCAACAGGGGTGCAGAAAGAGGCAAGAGAAGTGCAGAAAGAAGCAACAGAGGTGCAGAAGGAGGCAAGAGACCTGCAGAAAGAGGCAAAAGAGTTGCAGAAACAGGCAAAAAAAGGTACAGAAAGAGGGAACAGGTGGGTAGACTGAGGCAAGAGAGGTGCAGAAAGAGGGAAAAGGGGTGCACAAAACGGCAAGATGGATGCAGAAATTATGAACAGAGGTGCAGGAAGAAGCCAGAGCAATGCAGAAAGAACCAGCAGAGCTGCAGAAACAGGCAAGAGGGATACAGAAAGAGGCAAGTGAAGTACAGAACGAAGCAAAAGAGGTGCAGAAAGAACCAACAGAGGTGTAAAAAGAGGCAAAGCAGTGCAGCAAGGTGTAGGGGAGGTGCACAAAGAAGCAAGAGGGGTACAGAAAGAGGCAGGAGGGGTGCAGAAAGATGAGGAAAACTGCAGAAAGAGGCAACAGAGGTGCTGAAAGAGGCACAAATAGTGCAGAAAGAGACAAGGCAGGTGAAGAAAGAAGGAACAGAAGTTGGGATAGAGGCAAGAGTGGTGCAGAAAGAGGGAAGAGAGGTACAGAAAGAAGCAAGTGAGGTGCAGAAAGAACCAACAGAGGTGGAAAAATAGGCAAAGCAGTGCAGCACGGGGTAGGAGAGGTGCACAAAGAAGCAAGAGGGGTACAAAAAGAGGCAAAAGGGGTGCAGAAAGATGAAGAAAACTGCAGAAAGAAGCAACAGAGGTGCTGAAAGAGGCCCAAATAGTGCAGAAAGATACAAGACAGGTTAAGAAAGAAGGAACAGAAGTACGGATAGAGGCAAGCGTGGTGCAGAAAGAGGGAAGAGAGGTACAGAAAGAAGCAAGTGAGGTGCAGAAAGAACCAACAGAGGTGGAAAAATAGGCAAAGCAGTGCAGCAAGGGGTAGGAGAGGTGCACAAAGAAGCAAGAGGGGTACAGAAAGAGGCAGGAGGGGTGCAGAAAGATGCAGAAAACTGCAGAAAGAAGCAACGGAGGTGCTGAAAGAGGCCCAAATAGTGCAGAAAGAGACAAGACAGGTGAAGAAAGAAGGAACTGAAGTACGGATAGAGGCAAGTGTGGTGCAGAAAGAGGGAAGAGAGGTACAGAAAGAGGCAAGAGAGTTGCACATAAAGAGAAGAGGGGTGTAGAAACAGGCAAAAGGGATGCAGAAAGAAGCAAGTGAGGTGCACAAAGAGGCAAGAGAGTACACAAAGAGGCAAGAGAGTTCCAGAAAGAGAAAAATGAAGTGCAGAAGGAGGCAAAAGAACTGCAGAAAGAGGCAATAGAGGTGCAGAAAGAGGCAAGTGAGGTGCAGAAAGAAGCAAGATAAGTGCAGAAACAAGCAACAGAAGGGCAGAAAGAGGGAAGGGGGTGGAGAGAGAGGCAAGAGGGGTGCAGAAAGAAGCAAGACAGGTGCAGATAGAAACCAAAGTGCAGAAAGAAGGAACAAAGGTGCGGAGTCGGTGCATGACATGTTTTATGGGGTGTAAGTGGGTGTGTCAGTGTTTCTCTGGATGATGTGGTCAGGATGTCATTTCAGATGTCATCTGTGATGTCACTGACCATGCCATGAGTGATGTACTATTTGAGGTCATAAGCAATACATTGTGGGGGCATGAGCTATAGTTATCTCAGGTAACTATAACTGCAAAATTTCTCTGGTTGCGTGTGTATATGTTAATATATATATATATATATGCGATTAACGGTCCCTGTGGAAAATTGCATGGGGAAAACACATTTTGGGACCCCCCTTTTTTCTCTGCTCCCACATGGCGAATCACCCCGAGACTTTCAGGAGAGGAGCGGACCGGAGCGGGCCACGAGTTTTGAAAATTTCGCGAAGATTCGTCAACCGTCGCCAAAGTTATTCCAAATAGAATGTTGCGGATTTCCTATGGATAATAGGTCCTAACTATAACTACCTACTGGCGACCACCAGTAGGTAATGTATTACCTACTGGCAGTCACCAGTAGGTAGTTATAGTTAGGACCTCTTTTCCATAGGAAATCCGCAACATTCTATTTGGAATAACGTTGGTGCCAATTGACAAATCTTCGCGAAAGTTTTGAAACTTTTGGCCAGCGCTGGTCCGCTCCTATCCTGAAAATTTCACGGTAATTCGTCAAGCGGCGGCCGAGAAAAAAGGGGGGTCCCCAAACGACTTGCGTTTCCCCCATGCATTTTCCCATAGCACCTGTTGACGCAGCTACAGCCCGAACTGCTGAACGGAATTACACCAAATTTGGCAAAGAGGTAGTCCTTAGTTCAGACTTGTGTTTTTTGCTTAAATGGTGTAAATCCGTTCAGTAGTTCCTGAGAAAACTAGAGTTAAAAAGATAGATATATCTGGGCGGAGCCTAACCACACATCTCATCGTGAGATCTGATTGGCTGTCAGCACTTCATCCAAGAAGTGTTGGCAGCCATCTTGGGACCAATATGCATGATAGCACCTCATTAAAAAGCATTGCAGTTAATAGAAGGTTTTAAGACTTTAGTTACATTATAAATCATTTGTTGATGGTACCATACTCATTTTAGGAATTATGGTGTGTTCTAAGGTGATTTTACCATGTGAAAAAGCCTTCTGCTGTGATATCATGAATCATGTTTGAGAGAAAACTATTTTCTCATGCTTTTCCCACAGAGGTTTGGAAGGTGATCTATAAGCTAAACTGAGAGCATATTTTCTGTAAATTCACATTATCTTTTTCAGTCATGTGAGAATGAAGTCTGATATTCTTAGTAAAACATGTACATCCAAAAAGGGCAGAGACTGTCAGTTGATTCCTTTGTGTTCTACTGCAGCTTCTCAGAGTGTTCTAAAGAACAACTAGAGCGCTAACAGTCCTACTTATGATAAACGTATTGCAAACCTGAAGCCATCTTGATTGGAATAAAGTGGTAACTCTTAAAACATTTAATTTAAAAAGGAACAAAATAAGGGGGTTCATTTTGTTATAGAAAGTATGATTAGTGCTGCAGAAAGAAAAATTAGGGCACATTTTGAGTGACTTCTCAAATCCTCTTCTATTTCATCAAAAAATTCTGACATGCAGACTGAAACATGCACTTTCAATACCAGCAGCAGACTTCCCTGGTGAGCAGTAGCTTTACTACAGTGATCTAATAGGCAACTAGAGTGCTAACATTCTGAAATTATGGCAAATGTGTGACACATCTGAATGCCTTCTTGATGGAATCAAAGTAAAATACTGAAAGTACTTCCTACTGAGGAGACTGTAGTAAATGAGGAAATTAGGAAACTTCATAACAAATAAGTCTCCCAAAATGGCCACCAGAGACAAAAGAGCCCAAATGTAGCCCAAATATCACCCAGATGTAGCCCAAGTATAGCCCAATGACCGAATGTCCCAGAGTGTTCTAACAAACAACTTGAGCGCTAACAGTCTTACTTATGACAAAAGTATGGCACACCTGCAGCCATCTTGATTGGAATAAAGTGGTAACATTTAATTTACAAAGGAACAAAATGAGGGGGTTCATTTTGCCATAGAAATTATGATTAGTGCTGCAGAAAGAAAAATTAGGGCACATTTTGACTTCTCAAATCCTCCTCTATTTCATAAAACAATTCTGACATGCAGACTGAAACATGCACTTTGAATACCAGCAGCAGACTTCCCTGGTGAGCAGTAGCTTTACTACAGTGATCTAATGAGCAACTAGAGTGCTAACATTCAGAATTTATGGCAAATGTGTGACACGTCTGAATGCCTTCTTGATGGAACCAAAGTAAAAAACTGAAAGTATTTCCTACTGAGGAGACTGCAGTAAATGAGGAAATTAGGAAACTTCATAACAAATAAATCTCCCAAGATGGCCACCAGAGACAAAAGAGCCCAAATGTAGCCCAAATATCACCCAGATGTAGCCCAAGTATAGCCCAATGACAGATTGTCCCAGAGTGTTCTAACGAACAATTAGAGCGCTAACAGTCTTACTTATGACAAAAGTATGGCGCGCCTGAAGCCATCTTGATTGGAATAAAGTGGTAACACTTAAAACATTTAACTTACAAAGGAAAAAAATGAGGAGGTTCATTTTGCCATAGAAATTATGATTAGTGCCGCAGAAAGAAAAATTAGGGCACATTTTGACTTCTCAAATCCTCTTCTATTTCATAAAAAAATTCTGACATGCAGACTGAAACATGCACTTTAAATACCATCAGCAGACTTCCCTGGTGAGCAGTAGCTTTACTACAGTGATCTAATGAGCAACTAGAGTACTAACATTCAGAATTTATGGCAAATGTGTGACACATCTGATTGCCTTCTTGATGGAACCAAAGTAAAAAACTGAAAGTATTTCCTACTAAGGAGACTGCAGTAAATGAGGAAATAAGGAAACTTCATAACAAATAAATCTCCCAAGATGGCCACCAGAGACAAAAGAGCCCAAATGTAGCCCAAATATCACCCAGATGTAGCCCAAGTATAGCCCAATGACAGAATGTCCCAGAGTGTTCTTAAGAACAACTAGAGCGCTTACTGTCTTACTTATGCCAAAAGTATGGCACACCTGAAGCCATCTTGATTGGAATAAACTGGTGCCACTTAAAACATTTAATTTAAAAAGGAACACAATGAGGGGGTTCATTTTGCCATAGAAATTATGATTAGTGCTGAAGAAAGAAAAATTAGGGCACATTTTGAGTGACTTCTCAAATCCTCTTCTATTTCATTAAAAAATTCTGATATGCAGACTGAAACATGCAGTTTTAATACCAGCAGCAGACTTCCGTGGTGAGCAGTAGCTTTACTACAGTGATCTAATGAGCAACTAGAGTGCTATCATTCAGAATTTATGGCAAATGTGTGACATATCTGAATACCTTCTTGATGGAATCAAAGTAAAAATCTGAAAGCATTTCCTACTGAGGAGGCTGCAGTAAATGAGGAAATTAGGAAACTTCATAACAAATAAATCTCCCAAGATGGCCACCAGAGACAAAAGAGCCCAAATGCAGCACAAATATCACCCAGATGTAGCCCACATGTAGCCCAATGACAGAAGTGTGCAAAACACTTTTTTTTGTGTATTTGTAGTTTTATATAGTGCAGACTTGTCAGGTATTGGAGTGCTTTACATGAGCATTGGTTACATCACACAAGATCAAATTCATTTTGGTTGTAGACATGGGGAGATTAAGTGATTTGACCAGAATCACAGAATGTTGAGCTGAAGCAGAAACTCCAACCTGGTTCCCCAGTTGCAAAGTCTGCAGCTCTGGAAGTAACACCCCATCCTCTCCCCTAGGTGTAACATTTAATCAAGTGGTCCACTGGATAAAAAAACATAAAGATTACATATAATTTAAAAGTTCTTTGTCGCTATTTGAAAACTCAGAAAATATGTCCTCATTTTAGTTTTTTAGAGCACTAACCATAATTTTGATGCAAATAAGACCCTCTCATAAATGTAATTTCTAAAGGAAATGCTCAAGGTATTACAGTTTTGATTACATCAAGATGACGTCAGTAACCCTGGGCGTAGTACTACGCTTCGCCCACGTAGTGTACGTAGCGCTGCCTGCTTCGCAGTTTTCGAAGTAGGTGAAGCAGGCAGCGCTACGCACACGCCTGGACGAAGCGGAGCTGCCTACCGCCCGCTACCCACCTCCCGCCCGCCCTCCTTTTAAAATAATGTCATGTATGCTAAAATAATTAAATATAAAGACTTACCTGCAGCGTGGCGTCTCCGGTGCTCCCTCTTCCTCGTTCACATCTTCTTGTCACAAATGTGCATGCGCAGATGCCCGCTTGCGCATTACTTGCGAGAAGGAGGGTGCAGGGGTATGCACAAAGGACAATGGAGGATAGAAGGGAGGGTCAGGACCTGGGCACAGACAAGAGAGTTCAGGGGAAGGGGCCTCAAAACAGACCGCACGGGGCAGGCAGGAGGAGCAGTTGCAGCACAACAGACCAGGGAGGGCAGAAGGGTGTGGCAGTAAAATGGACCATGGAGGACAGGAGGAAGGGGATTGGGGCATGGCATGTGGACAGGCAGGGTGGAGGTGGCAGGGACAGGTTACAGTCATCTGACAATGCTAGGCAGGTGGGAGGGGAGTGGCTGCTCAACAGAACACTAGGAGTAGATAGGAGTGGCAGGTCCATGGAACATGGTGGGCAAAAAGGATGGAGCAGGGGCATGCACAAAGACATCGGAGGGCAGGGGGAAGGAGAATAGGGGCAGCAAGCTAAGCATAGCGCTAGCGCGTGCTATGCGATATGCGCCTTGGTGTGCAATATGCACAGGGCAGTGTTGTGTAACCTAACTAGTCTCTAAAGTTGTAATATAAAATATGTGCTGGCGAGTGTACCGTTGCATATGCACTGTGACAAAGATATGGATCCCAGATTGTAATATGTATGGCATATTGCTGTGCATCATAACATAGGCATCGAGGAAGGCCCGTTAGATGGGGCAATATAACCTGTGCGAAGGCAAGTGTGGCATGACATATTCACAGGGTGGTGTTACAGTGCACATGGGCTAGAGAGTTTCTAATAACATAACATAACATAATATACAACAGAGAGGTGTGTGGCACTTGGCGGGCACTGGTGGGTGTAACACAGCATTGGGCTCAGCCAGGAGCACGCTGTGACTCTCAAGTGAGGTTCGTCTCCTTTCCAGAGAGTAAAATAAAAAGTATTATACATCCGGTGGTGGATGTGTGTTTTATTAACCGTGAGGGGGGTTTCTTGCATAGTTTGGTCGAATTTTTGTTGAATCCCCTTTGAATGGCTTGGTGTCCGTGTGTATTAAATGTGCCCATCAATAGCTACCCATGTTTGTATAAATAAACAACAAGGGTGTCTACTTGGAGAGTACCCACCAGCGGGGGCGCCGGGATTAGGCATGGTAGGGCGTCAGACACGTCAGAGCTTCACTAGCGGTGTAACTACATTCCACGTGGATTCATTTTATGCAGTCGCCTTTTAATGAATATCACACAAATCGTCATGGTGATAGGTACATACGGTTTGTCCAGCATGTCCTAGGTGTTTCTATAAATATAATTTTTTTTTAAATAATAAAAAACAAAGGCCGGCCCCGGGGGATGGGGTCCCCGGGGCCATAAGTGGCAGAGGAGGGGGGCAACGCAGCCCTCCTCCTAAAGAATTTTTTTTTAAAAAAGGCCATGACCCGGGGGTTGGGGTCCCCAGGGCTGATTAAGGCCTTGGGAGGGCCAAATAAATTTGTTTCAACAAAAAATATTAGGGTGCAGGCCCTGGGGGATGGGGTCCCCAGGGCCAATAAATTAGAAAAAGAAGGGGGGCCACACAGCCCTCCTTCTTAAAAAAACTAAAATAAATGAAAGACCGGCATCGCGCCGGAGGCCACGTCCCTTCCTTGTAGCACTCTGCAAACGCGCCCCCTGGCCAGTTGTAAGTTGGGGAATTAATTCCCCTTCAATACTGAGGGTCCCTGAGGGCCAACTAGCCCAACAGGTATCTCCAGTATGCGCCAGGGAGCTGCGTTACAGACAGGTGTTCTGAGGCCACGCCCCTTTTTGCACCTCTATGCAACATAGCTCTGTTGCGCTTACTGGAGGTACCTAGATGGCTAGTTTGACCCTAGGGACCCTTAGGATTCAAGGGGACTTAATCTCTCAACTTAGAACTGCCACAGGGCGCGTTTACACAGTGGTGGAGGGAGGGGACGGGGTGCAAACAAGCCCTGTGGCGCGTTTTAAGTTGGGGAAATAATTCCCTTTCAATCCTGAGGGATCCTGGGGGCCAACTAGCCCACCAGGTGCTTCCAGTTAGCGCCACTGCTCTGCGTTGCAGAGAGGTGGTGCAGGCTGTGCCCCTTTTTACACCTTTCTGCGATGGCGCTTACTGGACGTACCTAGTGAGCTATTTTGCCTCTAGGGACCCTCAGGATTCAAGGGGACTTAATCTCCCAACTTAAAAAACGGCCACAGGGCGTGTTTACACAGTGGGGAAGGGAGGGGACGGGGCCTGAGGTGACGTGTGAAAACACGCCGTATGGTGCATTTTAACTTGGGGAAATAATTCCCCTTCAATCCTGAGGGCCCCTGGTGGCTAACTAGCCCACTGGGTGCTTCCAGTAAGCACCACTGAGCTGCATTGCAGAGAGGTGGTCCAGGCAGTGCCACTTTTTACACCTCTCTGCAACGCAGCTCTGTGGCACTTACTGGAGGTACCTAGTGGGCTAGTTGGACCCTAGGGACCCTCAGGATTCAAATGAACTTAATCTCCCAACTAAAAATGGCCACATGGCGTGTTTACACAGTAGTGAAGGGAGGGGATGGGGCCTGAGTTAACGTGTTCGAACACGCCCTGTGGCTCGTTTTAAGAGGTAGTTTTAATCCCCTGCCCTATTATATACTAGGGGCTTACAGAGGAGGTCATGCTAATCACAGGGGGACCCCAACGCATAGTGTTCCCTAGTATATGTAGGTGTTTTTACTGTATTCTGAGTGTCTTTTAACCCCTTCAGCGCGGCGCGGATTTCCGCGCCACTCTGAAGATTCCGTGCGCGGGCGGGGCCATGACGGAACGGTTCCGTCATGCGCACAGCGCAACCGACGTGCATGACGGAACCGTTCCGTCATGCGCGTCGAAGGGGTTAACATAGCACTGGCTCTAGGACTGGTTAGTCAGACTCAGTCACCACCAGTATCCGTCTAAAAAAGTTGATGGTATAGGATGATTTTATATAGGGAACGACTTAGGTGTGGAAGCATGCAATTTCTTTTTACAAGAACACAACTTGGAATACAGTGAGCACAATAAAATGCATTTGAAAATGATATCAATCTGCCTCAACAAGGACATCTTTGTCTTCGGTGAGGAAGTATATCGCAAGAGGAACGGAACTGCAATGGGGTTTTCTTTTAGTCCCAGTTACGCCTGTCTAGCTATGGGGTACTGGGAAAAGGAAGTAGCATGGAACTCAAAGAATGACAGAATGTTGAATAAAATCGTCAGTTGGAAACGATTTATTGACGATTTGTTGATAATATGGGATGGCACAGCAGCGGAATTCCAAGAAAACTTTGAAATGCTAAATAACAGCACAGCAAATTTGAAATTTACTTATGAATTAAGTAATGAATAGATAGTGTACTTGGATACAGAAATTTATATTAAAAACAATTAAATACATACAACGCTGCACAGAAAGAGCACAGCGACTAATGCCACCTTGGAAGCAACTAGTTTCCATCAGAAACCCCTAATCTCCAGTATTCCATATGGGGAATTTTTAAGGATCCGGAGGGTTTGCAGTGAGGAGGAGGAATGGCGAAAACATGGAAACAACACGGCCGAAAGGTTTAAAAAGAGAAAATATAACATCAAAACAATCAAAAAATGTTGAGAAAGAACAAATAGCAAAGCACGAGAAGAGTGTTTGGCTTTGAAACAAATAGCAAAAGAGGCGGAAAAGGAACCAATCAGATTAATAACGAATTACTCACTGGAAAGTAAACAAATAGTAAAAATATTAAGGAAGAACTGGAAAATTCTACAGTTGGAAAACAGTGTAAAATAAATTGTGGGAAGACACCCAACAGTGACATACAGAAGAGCAAAAAACCTAAAAGATCATTTGATTCATAGTCATTTTAAAGGGAAGAAAAAGGAGGAATCATGGCTCAAAACAAAGGAGTTTGTAAAATGCCACATGTGCAAAGCATGCCTAATTGCCAAACAAACAAAGGAAATAGAACTGGCTAATAATAAAGTGTGGGAGATCCGCCAATTGATTAAATGTAAAACCCAATATACAGTGTACATAGTGGTCTGTCCATGTCCATTGAGATATATGGGGACCATTATTTTTTAACTAAAAAAAAGAATCTTAGAGCATGTAAGAGCGACAATACACAAAGACAGAACAAACGCAGTAGAGAAACATATGGAACAATACCATCAAGGTGACTGGAAGGAACTGAGATTTTTGGCATCGATACAATTTCGAAGAAGGAACGGGGTGGAGATCGTGAAAAACAACTACGCCCAAAAAAGTCACGCTACATTCTAAAGTTACGAACGCTACATTCACACGGTTTAAATCAATTGGAACAGCTATAGATTCATCTGTAATATAAAGAGGCTTCTCAGAAAGAACTTTGTAACTAGACAAAAAAGAAAAACTAAGAATAAAGATATAAAAATATATAAAGAAACACAATTTTTTAACAAATATAATTAAAAAAAGAGATGAAAATGAGGAGGGGTGAAAGAAATGTTGGACCAAATAATTTCTGTTTCAATCTAAACAACGCCCCACTGGAGGGGTATAAAACATTATGAACTTCCATTGCGAGACTAATAATGAATTGATGCCGAAAAAACGTGAAAAATGTTTCCCCCTTAAGCACATAAGAGTTATATGTATTTACACATGGATATTTCACAGATGATGAAAAGGGAAAAAAAGTGAACACTTTATTGTTTATATCTTTGGTTATTTTCACCTTCACATTAGTATATGTCTTAAAAACTATATCCTCCAGAATACAAAGGAGCACCTAGAAAACCGACAGGAAATGATGTAATATCAATTTGAATATTTGTATGGGCGGTTTCTAGGTGAAAGTTTGATCGTGAGCAAGGTATCGGGGAATACCGAAACGTGTAGGTCTGCTTTGCCAAACAGCCCGTGATTGAAGGATTGAAAAAAAAAAAATGCAAAAGGATTACGAGAGTGCGTCCTAATTATCTCGCCGGCTGGAGGGATTGTGCTTGGATATATATATATATGTGATCAAGGGCGGTTGAGCCCGAAACGCGTCATGGCGGCATTTTGCACAGAATAAACAAAAATAGCACCAACTAATGGGTGTCCGTTTCCTGCTTGAAAGCTTCGTACAATTAGAGACTTAGGGAGTGCATTCTACTAAAGGAA